>NC_132929.1:55685766-55884460 GCF_047675955.1 Chlorocebus sabaeus | reverse complement strand
CCCAGGCTGCAGTGAAATGGCGTGATCTCGGCTCACTGCAACCTCTGCCTCCTGTGTTCAAGTGATTCTCCTTCCTCAGCCTCCCAAGTATCTGGGATTATAGGCACCTGCCACCATGCCTGGCTAATTTTTAGTATATTTTTTAGTAGAGACGGGGTTTCACCTTGTTGGGCAAGCTGGTCTCGAACTCCTGACCTCAGGTGATCCACCCGTCTTGGCCTCCCAAAGTGCTGGGATTACAGGCATGAGCCACTGTGCCCAGCCTAGGTGACTTGTTTTACAGTGTTCCAATAAGCATCCTGCAGCAGTACCACACTAGAGAGTTTCTTTTTAACTTATTTTAGATTCGGGGGGTACCTGTGCAGGTTTGTTATATAGGTAAACTAGTGGCACGGGAGTTTGCTGCGCAGGTTATTTCATTACCCAGGTACTAAGACTAGTACCCAATAATTACTTTTTTTCTGCTCCTCTCCCTCTTTCCACCCTCCACTCTCAAGTAGGCCCTGGGGTCTGTTGTTCCCTTCTTTGTGTCTGTGTGTTCTCATCATTTAGCTCCCACTTAAAAGTGAGAATATGTGGTATTTGGTTTTCTGTTTCTGTGTTAGTTTACTAATGATAAGGGCCTCCAGCTTTATTCATGTTCCCGCAATAGACATCATCTAATTCTTTTTGATGGCTGCATAGTGTTCCATGGTGTATATACCACATTTTCTTTATCCAATCTGTCATTTGTGGGCATTTAGGTTGAGTCACGTCTTTGCTATTGTGAATAGGGCTCCAATGAACATTCATGTGCATGTGTCTTTATGGTAGAATGATTTATATTCCTCTGGGTATATACCCAGTAATGGGATTGTTGCATCAAATAGTAGCTCTGTTTTTTGCTCTTTGAGGAATTGATATACTGCCTTCCACAATAGTTAAACTAATTTACACTCCTACCAACAGTATATAAGCTCCCTTTTCTCTGCAATCTTGCCAGCATCTGTTATTAATATTTTTTTGACTTTTGAATAATAGTCATTTGATATGAGACGGCATCTCATTGTGGTTTTGATTTGCATTTCCACATTACAGAGTTTTTATGGACAACTCTTTGCCTTGAACTATTCATGGGATAAAGAGGGGAACTAAATATTACGATTGAGAACTTCAGAGGGTGTCCTACATGGACACTTCCTCATTTTATTAATTTCACCTCCCTGGTCCTCTTCCTGTTTCTCCCACAGTCCTCTTTGTAAGAGGTCCACCATCTGATGACTGCATCCTTCCTCAGAACAAATTACCCTACTCCACCTCAGAGCAGTGATTCTTCCATATGTTATGGAGTTCTTCTTGGCCTAAGTTTTTGCTGGCTCCAAAGCCAGGAATGATGAGCTATGGACCCATGGGCTGGGGTGGTTGATGGGGTAGGTACGTGTATGACTGAACTTCTCACCCGGGGAATTTTCATTATCTGAGGGCCAATATTTTTGTTTGTAAAAATGAAGGAAAGCTGCAATTGGGTTGCAAACTATCATATTTTGAAGTTTATGTTTTATAAATGAATAATTCCAAAAGAAAAATGTCCTATAACAAATCTGCTCTGAAGAATTAAATCACACTGAACTCTGGGTTTGATGATGGGCTACACATTTTATGCTCCACGCTGAAAACATTTGCTTTCAGTTTTGTCACGGTAGCTCAGTGACTCTGTTTGCCCTCATCTGGGGATGACATCAAAACATGAACCTTTGAGACCTCTGGGAATAGAAGGCTGTGCCTAGTGGACCCTTGGGCTTCTCTTGTGAGGGCCCTGGTTTGGACCTACACTCTGGTCTCACTCCTTAGATGATCATGGCCTCTGATTCCTTCTTGGAATGCCCAAGATGAAATACTTCATCATCTCAAGTGTTAATTTTTTTCTAAAGACTAGCTTAGTCTCCTGTAAGGAACTTGCATTTCTTATTAATAGTACTTCAGCCTTACTTCTTATGAAACATTAATCCTGATCTCCTTTCTGGGTCTGCCCTCATTCCAAGGAGTCTTCATATTAATTGAGAAAACCTTGCCTAAACCATCTGGGATGGATGGTGCTGTCTTCAAATAGTTTCTGTGTAACTTCAAATTTCTTTTGAAGAGCAGAGGGATGTTTCAGTTTATCTCACTACAAGTGACCATCTTAACAGTACTGACTTTTTCTTTCATCATAGTGTATTCTGTGTTCTTCGGTTGGCTCTGAACAATATCGTGGTGTCAGATGGGGTGACTTGGGCATGTCCAATATCTCCATTTCTCTTAGGAGGTCCTAACCCTCATCATCACCACATACACTGTGGTTGGTATGATGATCACTTCAAGAGTTTGTATCTTGAAATCACTGTCACTTGAACAAATAGAAATCTGATTTATGTTTCTCAAACTCTATGGGGGCAGATTTTATGTACTGAAGTGTTTCATGATCTACTGTGTGTTGGACTGTTAATTTGTTCTTTTCCTTTTTCTAAAATTAATTTTCCTCTCCTCTGCTCTCCTCTCCTCTCCCCTCCCCTCCCTCTCCCCCTCCCCTCCCCTCCCTTCCCCTCCCTTCCCCTCCCTTCCCTTCCCTTCCCCTCCCCTTCCCCTCCCTTCCCTTCCCTTCCCCTCCCTTCCCCTCCCTTCCCCTCCCTTCCCCTCCCTTCCCCTCCCTTCCCTTCCCTTCCCTTCCCTTCCCCTCCCTTCCCCTCCCTTCCCTTCCCTTCCCTTCCCTTTCCTTTCCTCCTTCCCTTCCCTTCCCTTTCCTTTTTCCTTTCCTTTTTCCTTTCCTTTTTCCTTTCCTTTTTCCTTTCCCCTTTCCTTTCCTTTCCTTTCCTTTCCTTTCCTTTCCTTTCCTTTCCTTTCCTTTCCTTTCCTTTCCTTTCCTTTCCTTTCCTTTCCTTTCCTTTCCTTTCCTTTCCTTTCCTTTCCTTTCCTTTCCTTTCCTTTCCCTTCCTTTCCTTTCCTTTCCTTTTCCTCTCCTTTCCCTCTCCTCTCCTCTCCTCTCCTCTCCTCTCCTCTCCTCTCCTCTCCTCTCCTTTCCTTTCCTTTCCTTTCCTTTCCGAGATGGAGTCTTGCCTTGTTGCCTTGTCTGGTCTGAAGCTCTGACCTCAAGCAATCCTCCTGCAATCCTCCTGCCTTGGCCTCCCAAAGTGCTGGGATTACAGACGGGAGCCACTGTACCTGGCTTAACTTGTTTTTTCAATGAGACTTTCGGACAACATACTGAGTTTGGGGGTTGTGTCAGTGAGACGGGTTAGCACTATGCTATAAATAACACCTAAATCTCACCTGTTTAAATCAGTAAAGCATTATTTTTGCTTTTGCTACAATTTACAGGGGAAACTTTTTCATGTCTCATGCAGATATGGAGGCTGACAGGGACCTCACTCTCTGTCTGTTACTGGTCTCCATGGCAGGAAGAAGGAAGGGAATGTGATAAATTGTACGTGGAAATTTTGTTTGTTTTATTTTGTTTTTCTTTTATTAAACTTTCTTGAGGTGTAATTCAAGTATCACAAACTGCATATATTTAAAGTGTACCTTTTGATGTATTTTGAGACATGCATGTAACTTTGATATCCTCACCATGATGAAGAGAATAAACATTTTCATCACCCCCAAAATGTTCCTTGTTTCACATGCCTGTCTCCACTCCTGTCTTCATGCAACCAGGGACCTGCTGTCTGTCAATGCAGGTTGATCTCCATGTTCCAGATTTTTTTTTCATAAATAGAAGTACACAGCACTTACTCTTCTTCTACTGGCTTCTTTCACGCAGCTCAATGATTTGAGGAATCACTCATGTTGTATGTGTATCAACAGTTCATTCTGTTTTATTGCTGAGTGGTATTCCATTGTGTGGCTATACCGCAATTTATTTATCTATTCCTGCACATGGAAAGTTGGTTTGTTTCTGGTTTGTGATGATCACGAATCAAGCTTATAAGAACATTTGGGTACAAGTCTTTGTGTAGACTTGTGCTTTTATTTATCTTGGATGCATACCTAGGAGTGAAGATGTTCCAAAGTGGTTGTACCATTTCACATTCCCTTAGCAGTTTATGAGAGTTCCAGTTGCTCCACATCTTCACCAACACGTGGTATGATCAGTTAAAAAACTTTTCACCCTTCTAATAGGTAGATAGTGGTATCTCAATGTAGTTTTAATTTGCATTTTCCTAATGACTAATTATATTGAGCATTTTTCATGTGTTATTGGCCGTATTGTGGAGTATCCTCAGGTGCTATGCTCCGGGGTTTGCTCTGGTGTGTCAGCTTGGTAAAATGACTTTTATCCTGTTTTTTTTTTTTTCTTCTAGTGAGGCTTCTAGTTAGTACGATATCTACATATTGTAGGACTAGTTAGCATCCCTGTTCCTACTTTGTTTTTATCTGAACCAGTTTAGCCCTTTCATTTCTCTCCTGACCTGTGGCTAGTTTATGGGCTCCCTATAAAAAGTCCCCTCCCATTCTCTTGGTTCCTGTGTCCCCAGGATGTTCTGTTTTTCCAGGCTCTGCCTCCTATTCCTGTCTGTCTGGTTGACTTGAGTGGCAGATCCTTTCCTTTAAACCTGATTTTTTCTTCTTAACCTGCTTCCCTTTTCCCTTTAACATTTTTGGGCTGGGATTTCAGAGCTACCCTGACCCTGATACTCTTTTGACTGAAATTCACACCATGCCCCAGAGTTGAATGTGAGCCCCTACCTGTTCTGGCATCATCCAGTTCCCTGGGATTCTATCCCTAGCCAGAAACCTGCATAGCCTTCTCTCCCAGGGTCACCCAGACAGCCCTGCAAAGAAAGCGATATTAAGCAGGACAGTTTGTAGACTGTAAAGAATTCATGAGAAAAGTAAGATGACATAAAATCCATTCTGTTCATCTAAAAAAATCTAACTAGCCAGATCCAGTTGTAGTTCCTCTTGTATCTCCTGCCAAGAGTGTCCTCTCTTCTAGCATCAGTCAATCTGAGACTGAAAGTCAGTGCAGGATGCAGGGTTTCCAAGGTTATGGGAGACTCTGGTTGATACTTGCAAACAACTGACAAGATGAATCAGTATGTGTCCTAGCAGGAGGCTAAAGGTGGATGGTTAAGTGTCTGGCAGACCCAGCCATGATAATGAAAGCTGCCTGTCAAGAAAGGTTGGGCTCCAGAAGGGGGTTTGGCTAACAGAACTAAAACTCAGAGATGGGGCCTCAAGCCAGAAGTACAAGCTAAAGCAAGTAGACTGTGTCTGAGAATCTAAGCAGAAGCTACCTGTGAGGTCTGGCTTTGCATCCAAGTCAGGCACACAGGACTGTTGAGGACACTGAGGCCTCAGGCGAGGACTCGAGTTTCCACAGTTTGCACGGGTCCCGCGAGCTGGGGAGGGTGGGGGTTCAGGCTGCTCCAGCTGTGGGTGCTGATGAGAGTGAAGGGGTAGGCGCCAGGAAGAATGTGACGAAGGGTGGCATGTGTTTGGCTTATTTATAGAAGACTAAAAATGAAAATCCCTTCTAGATGCAAACACTCACACTCCTGCTAAAGAACCCAAGAAAAGAAGCACACAAATCCAGTTTATGGACAGAGATTCTTCCTAAAGGTCTTAGCATGTTGTCTCATTTGTAGGAGTCACAGGTGGAAACTGTGATAATTCTGGCTCTTTCCTGTTATGGCCACCCTGCAGGGGACAGGGCCACTTGGAAGCACTTGAGCCTGGAAGAAGACATGCCTCCATTAAGTGGTGGGGCAGGGAGGGTGGAGGACTGGTCATGGAGGAAGTCCAATAAGCAAGTGAAACACAGCAGCCCTTCTCAACCTCATTGTGTATACACATGGGGAGCTTGTTAAAATATGGATTTTGATCCAGTAGGTTGAGGGTAGGGCACAAAATTATGCATTTCTAAGTTCTTAGGTGATGTCTGGTGCTGGTCTGTGGACCACACTTTGAGTAGCCAGGAAATATGATATTCAGAGGGTGGCAGCAGGTATGAGGACATCAAGGCCAAAAACTGTTGTCAGAGAGTAAAAGGGTGATGAGAATATTTGTATAGGTAGTGAAAATCAGTAACAGGGGCAAGCAGCAGGTGACATTCAGATGGAGATCCACAGTGTGCTATGCCTACATGGGATGCTGTCAGTGGGAGCGGATGTGGTGTGGAAAGAACATAGATATTGAAGCCAGATGGACTTGGGTTTGATGTCTGGGTCAGCTTTTTACTGGCTATTTGACCTTGATCAATTTAGCTCGGCTCTCTGGGGGAAGAGTTTACATATTGGTGCAAACTTTATTGGATTGTTGTGAATATTAAATATTTCAAGCTATGTAACAAATTGACATTGTGTGCCTCCTGATATGAAGCACTGAGACAAAACAGGATTATATCTGTTATTTTTGCAAAAAAACCCCAAAAAGCACATAATACAAATGTAACCATGTGGAAATCTGAAGCAAACCAAAATGTGATATCCTCCAATGGAACTGGGTTAAACTCTTCTAAAATATTGTGGTCATGCAATGGAACAGAACAGAGAGCCTGGGAATAAAAATGCACACTTATAACCATCTGATCTTTGACAAAATCAACAAAAATAAGCAATGAGGAAAGGATTCCCTCTTTAATAAATGGTGCTCGGATAACTGGCTAGTCATATGCAGAAGAATGAAACAACCACCACCTTTCACCATAAACAAAAATTAACTCAAGATGGATCAAAGATTTAAATATAAGACTTAAAACTATAAGAATCCTAGAAGAAAATCTAGGAAATACTATTCTGGACATTGGCCTTGGCAAAGAATTTATGGCTAAGATCTCAAAGGCAATTGCAACAAAACCAAAAATTGACAAGTGGGACCTAATTAAATTAAAGAGCTTCTGCACAGCAAAAGAAAAGATCAACAGAGTAAACAGACACTCTATGGAGTGGGAGAAAATGGTCACAAGCTATACATCCAAAAAAGGTCTAATATCTAGGATCTATAAGGAACTTAAATAATTTAACAAACAAAAAAATAAATGATGCTGTTAAAAAGCAGACAAAGGACATAAACAGACACTTCTTAAAAGAAGACACATACACAGCCAACAAATATATGAAAAAATGCTCAACATCACTAATCATCAGAAAAACGCCAATTGAAACCACATGAGATACCATCTCACACCAGTTAAAATGGCTATTACTAAAAAGTCAAAAAATAACAAACACTGGCAAAGCTGTGGGGAAAAGGGAATACGTATATACTGCAGGTGGGAATGTAAATTAGTTCATCCACTGTGGAAAGCAGTTTAGAGATTTCTCGAACTTAAAACAGGACTATCTTTTGACCCAGTAATCTTATTACAAAGGAAAGTAATTTTTTCTACAAAATGCACTCACTCACTGTGTATGTTCATCACAGCACTATTGGCGATAGAATCAACCTAGGTACCCATCCATGGTGGACTGGATACAGAAAATGTGGTAAATATACACCATGGAATTCTGTGCAGCCATAAAGAAGAATGAAATCATGTCCTTTGTAGCAAAATGGATGGAGTTGGAGGCCATTATCCTAAGTGAATTAACACAAGAACAGAAAACCAAATACCACATTTTCTCACTTATAAGTGGGAGCTAAACGTTGGAGTATGCATGGACACAAAGACAGGAATGATAGACACTGAGGACTCCAAAGGGAGGGAGAGAGGTGTGCAAGGGCTGAAAAACTAACTATTGGGTACTACACTCACTACCTCCATGACGGGATCATCCTTACCCCAAACCTCAGCATCACACAACATATCCAAGCCACAAAACTGCACACGAACCCCCTGAATCTAAAATAAAACTTCAATTGAAAAATTATTATGGCCATGAAATACAAGTACTTCAGAGAAAGCCATCTGCATGTATACACATATGCATGCACACACACATATTCTTACATGCACACATATATGGAGGAGAGAGATTCAGAGAGAGAGAGAGAGAGACAGAGAGAGATAAGACACATGTGGTAAAATATGAAACATGGCTACCCCTCATTTTGCAAAGAATCTGAGGGAGAAGAGAGACCGAGGGAGCAGGCCAGCCTGAGTCTCCACAGCCTTTCAGACTGTCAGCAGGAAGTCCACTCAACAAGGCCCCCTCGACTGTGCCAAGGACAAGCCTTTCTGCTGTTTCCCACCATTGTGGATAATGGGAGCTACTTCTTAACTTTGGCCTCACTGTTAATCACCTGGAAACTATATTGTGCAATTAATTTTAGGTGATAGGCTTCTAAGGTCATTGAGAAGCTTTGCATGCTTTCTGTCTCTTTACTTCCCTTTTCATCTGCTCCTGAACCCACTGCATCAAAGTATTCTCTGTTGGTTCTATTGAATCTCCACTGGAAAAACTTTCTAACTGTCCAATCCAGTAGACACTTTTGACTATTTATATTATTTGGCCTCTTGAAATACACTTGGATTTGTTCTCTAATCCCTCCAACCCGAAACTCTTCTGCCCTGGCTTCCTTGTGACTCTTTCCTGGTCTCATAAATGAAGGGGCATCACCTTCATCCACCTTCACTTCTGGGAAGCGTCATCCCGGCCATCTACATGGTAACTTTTTGCCCAGCTTTTCCTTAAATGTTGGGATTCTCTGGTGCTCAGTTCATTATCTTTTTTTCTTCTTTCTCCACAATATGCTTCATTCTTTTTCTCCCTCTCTTCTTCTTCAAGTCAGGAAACTTTTAGTTGCATGTGACAAAAACTCCACTCAATTCTTGTCTCAAAATTTTTAATTGTGGCAAAATACATGTAACATAAAATTTATCATCCTAATCATGTTTAAGTGTGTAGTTCAGTGGTGTTGAGTACATTCACATTGTTGTGCAACTAATCTCCAGTATGTTTTCATCTTGTAAAATGGAACCTCTGTACCCATTAAGAGCTCCCCATTCTCCTTCATCCCAGCCCTGGCAACCACCATTCTTCTTTCTGTGTCTGTAAACTTGACCACTCTGGGTACCTCACGTAGGTGGAATCCTACAATATTTGTCCTTTTGTAAATGGCTTCTTTCACTTAGCATAATGTCTTCAAATTCATCCATATTGTAGCATGTATCAGAATGTTCTTCCTTTCTAAGGCTGAAAAATATTCCATCATATGTATATACCTCATTTTGTTGATTCATTTATCTGTCAGTGGACACTTGGGTTGCTTCTATCCGTTGCCTATTTTGAATAGTGCTGCTATGAACATGGGTGTACAAATGTCTCTTCAAGACCCTGCTTTCAATTCTTTTGGATATATATCCAAAAGTGGCATTGCTGGACCACTACATTTCTAAACTCCCCCACACACCCATAAAAAGAGAAATAGGAGAAGAAAAAAATAAAAAGGGAGAGCTGTGGGCACAGTAACTGGGACATGTGGAGGTGGACTCCGGGCCGCTTAGACATAGGAGCTCGGTTGGTGCTGTCATGGTACAGTTCTGCTTTTTGGGTCTTGACTTTTTCCTGTCTGCTGACCTGGTGCTGAAGAAACTCTTTTTCCATGTGGTGGGAACATTTTCTTCAAAGGCTTCAGATTCACATCTTGCCAGCATGGAAACCCCAGCAGAGAGAGAATATCTCTCCTAAGACTACTTGTCAATCCTATACAACTAAAGACAAAAAGCTATTCTACTGAGAATGCCGGAGCAGATAGGTGAAAAGGGCTTTGCTCTTGATCATATCCTTGAACTACTTTCAAAAGCTGGAACTCATTTCCTCCAGACATCTCTCAATGTGAGGTAATTAAATGTCTTCATTGCTTAAGCCTCTGCTTTGCATTGCTTCTTGAAGGCAACACATAACTGCTATGCTGTATAACCACAATAAAGTCTCCCCTTATAGAAAAAGAGAGGAGAAATAATATGCTGTGGTCACATGTTCTGCTGTAGTGGAAAAGCAACAATTCCCTTCTCTGGCAGTGGGGTGACTCATCATCAATCAATTTGGCTACACTTCATTTCGCTCTTTAAGAAAATTTCTCTTGTCCATTGAGGAACAGATTCAACTGATATGCCTTTTCCTTTTTGCTTGGAATGCAGATATGGTGGCTGGAGTTGCAGCAGTTTGGGGGAGGAATATGAGGGAAAAGCCAAGAAAATCTCAGAGATGTTAGCCCTAAAGCTACTGGATTGATGTCAGTAACCACCTACTTCCAGCCTTCTTGTTGCACAGAAAAATTTTAAGTGCTCTTTGAATCTAAGCTTCAGCTTTTTAATATCTGTGTCTTAGCTGCAGGCCTAGATGTTTTGCTTTGTAGTTTTCTTCAGACATGGCTTTGTGGCAACATGAAACAACAGAACTGGGAGGTAAGGCCCTTGCCCAGGTAGCATCACCATAGATGGGTTTGACTCCAGAGGCAGCAGTAGACACTGGACCAAATTGAGGACTAGCTAAAACAAGGACAGGGTGGAAGTACCTTTCCATAAGACATGCCCACCAATGTGCCATGTCAGGTTACCATTGCCATGACAATACCAAGAAGTTATCACCCCTTTCCATGTCAATGACTGATGACCCAGAAGTTACCACCCTTTTTCTAGAAATTTCTGCAGTCTGCCCCTTAATTTTCATATAATTAAAAGTAGGTATAAACATGACTGCAGAACTGGCTCTGACCTGCTACCCTGAGCACACTGCCTATGGGGTAGCCCTGCTCTGCAAGGGGCAGCACCTCTGCTGCTGCTGTACACTGCTGCTTCAATCAAAGTTGCTGTTTAACACCACTGACTTGCCCTTGAATTCCTTCCCAGGCAAAGCCAAGAACCCTCCCAGGCTAAGTCCCAGTTTTGAGGTGTGCCTACCCTGTGTCAGGTTCTCCTGCTGGCTGCTGTATCTGCCAGCAGGAACAGTTTGAGAGGAGCTCCACCTGGTCTTAGTCTTATTCTCAACCATGTTTCCTGCTTTGTAGTTTTCTGCAAAGCATTCTCTTCCTCATCAAACTTTCACTTACTAATTTTTGCAACTACTAATAATTCATGCCTTAGTCAATTATGACTGTAGTGTTGGCCATATGATGATTCTTCTAATTCCATTCTTTCTTCTACATTTATTAGTTGGTATTCTACTATGAGGTAGAACTTCTCCTTTGTGTATTTATCCATTTATTTATTTAAATCAATACAGATTCATGGATTCTTATTTTATTAAACAGATTACAATCCATTATTATCATTATTTATTTTGATGCCCAAAGCCTGACTAGTGGGAGACCTTCCAAGTTGGCTCCTTTGTCCTGTGTCCATGTTTCTATTAATGTTTGAGTGTTTTCTTTGTTTTTGGCATATCAAAGTATTCTAGGTTCTTCTTGCATTTTCCCTGCACTCAGGGATTTCTTCATGGAGTCCTGCTCCTTTTAGTGAAGAATAAGATCTAAAAGCCAAAATTCAAAAGATCTGGTGTGTTTCTGGGAGGTCATAGCTTCTCAGCCCTCTTAGTAGAAACAGTCAGGAAATATGTGCATCTAAATACATTTATGTACATACATACCTTCACATGTCTCTCTATATTTATCTCCCTTTGTTTATTAAAAATGGTAAATCTACATTGATATTTCCAGTTCCAATCCACCACCCCAGGATTTGTTCATATCTTTCCAGTTTTCATATGCTACCTCTCTTTGGTGACAGTGAGAAATCTGGCTATAATTACCTGCAATATGCTTACTCATATACTCAATCTCTTTTATGTAACCCATCTCTCAGTTCTCAACCTGTTGCACAGTGTAGCTGCACCAGCCAAGTTCTATTATCCCTCTCCCCTAGATGCATATTTTCTAACTAAGTTTCCTAAGATTCCTGGCTTAATGGGCAGATGATCTGAGTCCTGGGATAGATGAGGATTCAGCTACTTACTTTGCTACTATACAACATGCATCACCAGCTTCTCAGTCAGAAAGCAGAGGGATTTCCATCACTCTCCACTTTGCATTGACTCAGCCAATTCTGTTCTTAGGCTGTTTTTTCTTTTTGTTTGTTTGTTTGTTTTTGTTGTTTTTTTAATTTGTTTTTGGCAGCACCTCACTTCTGCTACCAATTTCTGCCGTGAAGACTATTTGGTTTGCAAGAAACTCAAATCAAATTAACATAGACAACAACAATAATAAAAGGTAATTCATTGGCTCACAATTGGCAAGTTCAGGGGAGAATCCAGCTTCAGGTTTAGCTAAATTAGGATGCAAGGGTTGTTGTCTGGATTTTGTCTTTCTTTCCATCTCTTGTTCTGTCTTCCTCTGTGTGGGGGCTTTAGTCTGCAGTTAGGCTTCCTTGATTCCATGTATCTACCTCAGAGAAGATTCCGCATTGGTCTTTCTTGGCTTAAGTGCCCATCCTGGAATAATGCAAGGGCCTTGGTTGCTATGATTGGCCATGTTTCACCTGGGATTGTGGCAGCTTTATGACTGACATTCCCAACAATCGTGTTTGATACTTCTACATCAAGTAAAGCGGTATGTCTTCCATATAGGCGATCTCATCTGGATTTATCACTTCAACTATTAGCAATAGAGTGCCAACAATTTCCAAACTGAATTCCTTTGCCTTGACATCCATCTTGAATTCAGGACCAGGATATCCAATTGCCTTCTGGAGATCTGTCCCCATCTGGGCATCTTCAGACACAACATTTCCAAGGCTCAACATATTAGTGATCACCAATGGTGGTGCAAAAACCTTGCAGAAACCTTGCAAGGGGTGGTGCCAGAAGAAATTGGGAAAATCCTGCTTGGATTTACAACTTCTTGGATTTATGACTTCAATCAATACCTTCCACTTAGTTTTCCCAAGCTGGCACCTAGGAGTCATTCTAGATTTCTTTCTTTCCTGCATCCCACCCCACCTCTGCCAATTCTTTCTAAATACTTATGAGTATCTTTCCTCCTTTTCTTTCTTCTGTTTCTGCTCCAGTTTAGGCTTCTCTGACATTTCCACTCTCTGCATATTACAACAGCCCGCTAATGTGTTATCCTGCTCCCAATTTCTTCTTGCACCACCATTGGGAAAAGGATAATACATTAGGAGGCTGTTGTAATACGCAGGAAATGGAAATGTCAGAGTAGCCTAAAGTGGAGCTGAAGCAGAAGAAAGAAAACTCAGATCTGTCCATGTCATTTCCCTGTGAGAAAACCTCTGGGAGCTTGTCACCCTGACCGGATAAAGCCCATGCTATTGATGAGGGCACACTGGGCTCTTTAGGGTTTGCCCTTGCCAAATGATAGCCATGACAATGGTGAGGACCTCAAGCCCCCCATCCCACTTCCAGGGTCCTTTGAGGTCTGTAACTCTTAGACACCCCCCGCCCCCATCCTGAATTATTCTTATTTGGAAAGTAACTTTTAAATAGTGCTTTAAATTTTCCCAAGATAATACACATATTCTTGATTTTAACTTTTGAGCATCATAAAAATACTGTGAAGTTTTGTTTTCAGTCCCATTTTAGAGATCAAGCAACTGAGACTGATTTTGAACTGTGTCGGCAGGACCGTGGTGTGTAGTTCAGCCAAGGATCATGCTGCAGTCTACAGGTTACTCTGCATCTGGATATGATGTCAACATGTGTTACACTAACATTCCAGAAGCTCAGAAAAGATACTGTAGGACACGAGGATGCTGGACAGGGCTGCACTGATGGGTTCTTCAGTGCATTCATCCGTTTGCATGTCTCCTGCCATGTGTGAAATACATTTCTGGAGTTATCCTTCATCATCCGCTAAGCACACATATTTGTGATTTGTGCAGAATGGGCCACGGATGTCAAGTTCTCTCTTTACAATGAAATGTAGATTTTCCATTTAGAGTCAAGTCTTTCATTTCTAAATGCTGAATAGGATGGCACTTTAGAAAGAATTCCAGATGGTTAAATTAGGAGGCTGAGAATATAAAAAGACAAGCCCAAGATTACTCACAGAGCCTGAAGCCTTTCAATTTGGTTATGAATGAAATGCATTTTTATTTATTTTGAGTGTACGACTCCTTATATTTTGTTCTGAAGCTATCACTAAACCCATACCTGTAAGCCCTTGGGCATTTTAGGTGTGCCCAGCTGTGCCTGACTTCCCTCACAAATCTGTTTTGTTTGCCAGTTCAAGACGAAGATGCTCTGCTTAGAATAAGATGAGATACGCTAAGATGTTTTCCTATATGGTTTGTCTTTTTGAGGGAGGTGGGTCTGTGTGGTTCAGAGAAAGGCCATAGGGGCTGTAAGATGGACCTTTTTGGGTTTTGTGGAGAGGGATCCCCCACAGAGGACCTTCCCTAGGTTTCCTCTCCAGGAGCAGGCAGCATCTTCCAGCGTTGGTGGATGGGGTCAATAGGCTGAGACCGGAGATGATGCCTGGTAATTTCTCCAGGGGAGATGAAGCACGCCCAGTGCCTCATTGGAAATCATCCTCTTACCTGATATTCTCAGAGAACAAGTTTCTTCTCTCTGAGTGCTCTGAGTGTGTATGTGGGGAAGGTGAAAAACTGAAGAAGAGAAGTCGAAAGGTGACTCCCTCCCTGTGGTTTAGGTTCACGGGGACTCCTTGCAGAAGTCCTTGGGAAAATCAAGAGGGGGTTGCTCAGATATTCCCAGGACTCTATGGAGATGATACCCAGGTTGCATTGGGAGCTGGTCTCAGTGCTCTGAGATCAATTCTTAAGCCAAGAGTCTCACACTGTCTCCTATGATGTGGCCACTGAGTCACATGTCAGTGAACCCAGGACCCACAAGAGGTGACAGATCCCGTGGAAATCTCTGCAGCTTTAGCAGCAGCTGGACTTTCATTAGAATCCAAACTCTGATACTTAGGAGAGTTGTAACCTCCCTGGGCCAGGTATCCCCACTGGAAAAGCCAAAAGGCCCCCAGACTTCCTAGAAAGCCTTTCCATAACATGAATGTTCCCCAAGTGAGGTACACACAGCTGTCTCCTTCAAATTAGCAGCCAAAGGCTTGTTCTTCGCTCTACTGTGTAGAACAAAATGAACTCTTTCTGTCAACACTGACCACATTGTCTAAAACAGTTTACTCATCTATACTCATGTTGGTCTGTTTATTATCTGTCTCCGGCACTGGCCTGTTCACTCTCTGAGGGCAGGAGGTTTGCCCCTTGTTTTCACTGCTGTAACCTCCAATCTGTGAATCTGTGTCTGCCTCAAGGGAAGCTTTCGGTAAATATGTAGTAAATGAGTGAATGAATAAATGAATGAAAATAATTTTTGGAAGGATGGGAATCTTTATTTACAGGATCAAGCATAAGTATGGTCGATGACAAAACCTTTGCAAGGCAAGTATGATATTTACATGTGTTGGGTCATTCTGGAGTCAGAGGCTGAAAGGAATAACCAAAGGGACTGGATGCTGGAGAAGGGTAATAATAATAAAACATAGCATTTATGTGTTTTTTGTTTGTTTATTGTTTATGTGCCAGGCAATGTTTCAAGTACATTTTATGTATTGCTTCATTTATTTCTTATAAAAACTTTGTCTATTATTGCTGTCCATTTTGCTGATAAGAAAAGTGAGGCACAGAAGGGAGAAGTAACTTGTCTAAGTGCTCATGGTTAGTAAAAGATTGAACTCATTTCTGTCCCAAGTGTTCTGACACCCAGGTTAGACCAGCGCAGTTACGACAAACACAGGATCTTTCTTCAGGCCTCTAAGGTTGAAGTTCCTAACCTCCTCCACCCATCAGGCACTTTCTTTGAAATAAGTGAGTCACTGAATTTGTTACAGTTCTTAATTTCATTTGAAACAATCAAAACTGGCATTGATATTCGTTAAACTGGAACTGTTCTCAAAATGCATGTCCCTGGGTCCACAATACACATTTGTTGGAATGGTTGATTTCAAAGCATCCCTGACTCAAAAGCTCTTAGAACCAGGATCCCTAGAGACCTCTGGGTCCAACTCCATCATTCTACTGATGGGAAACTGAGGCAGGAGAACTCTGCACCTCCAGACCTCTTTTATGGCACGGCAGGACCAATACAGCATGGAGATTAAGAGTCTTGTCCTTGATCCACCATTAACCACATTTGTGATATTATACATTTGTACTTAAACTCTTTTAGCCGGTTTCCTATAATATGAAAATAACTTATATACATGCATGTGTCGAGTATATAGTCAGCATTCAGTATACACAGCTTTAAAGACCTGGACTCTGAAATCCTTACCATGATGGCTGGTCCCCTTGTGGTCACCACAGGTCTGACAAGTGCACGCGATGCAGGCTGGCATGAATGTGTGAATGGGACACACTTATACTAAAAAGTTATTTGTTGTTTATTTGAAATTCAAATTTTACTGGAGTCCTGTATTTTTATATTTGGCAACGTACTGTCCTTGCATGAATGTCAAAAGTCAGCCAAGCATAAGAACGTGTTTCTCCCCATCCTCACTAGCACTATGTATGCTTATCACATTCATGCTTTTCACTGATATCCAGCTCTGGGTAGAGGAAAAACTGAACTTTCTGGCCCCCCTTGTGGTTTGGCAAGACCATGTGACTGATTAATGATATGTGAATAGAAGAGAGTGGTTGAAACATTTAATTCCTTGTGTGAGAGTTTCTAGAATTCTTTTGATGAGGTCATTGTAGAAGCCGAAGTCAATTTGGAGCCTCCAGCAGCCTGAATCCCTGAGTGTCTATAATGAACAGAACATTCCTGCTGACCTGCAATGGACATGAAGCATGAAGGAGAAATAAAACTTATTTTAAGCCAGGGGTTGGTATGCTATGACCTACAGGCCAGGCTGGCCCACCTCTTGTCTTTTTAAGTTTTATTAGAGCACAGTCACACCTATTCATTTACAAATAATCTATGGTTGCCTTTTGCCACAGTGGCAGAGTTAAGTAGTTGTAATAGAAAGCCCACAAAGACTAAAATATTTACTATTTGTCCCTTAACAGAAAAACTTGTCACTCCTTCTTTCCAGCCATCGACTCTTTGTGGTTATTTGTTATTACAGTCGTTCCTGACTGCTTTATTGAGTGCAATGTTTAAAACTTGCTAATTTAATGGTTTTTTTTAAAAAAAGAATAACATTATTTTTAGTTTTTATTTCTTTATTACTGGAGTCACACAGTTTTCTGTTTGTTGACTAGTTGTATTTCTCTTTTGATCTGTTTGTGTCTTTTGTCATTTTATCATTAGGGGTTTTAGTGATTTCCTGGTCGATTTGATTCAGTTCTCAGAGGAGAGATGTCAATCCTCTGTGGTTTATATTTGATTAGTTCTATCAAGTCTTAACTTAAAACAGTCCTTTTTAGAAGTTTAGTAAATGATTATATTTTCTCTAGTTTTTGTGTTTGATTAAAAAAAAAAATTTTTTTAACCTATCTGGAATTTGTTTTAGTGCAAGGGGTAAGACAAAGACCCTTAACTGAATGTCTGGTTTTTGTTTTGAAGTTGCTAACTAATTTTCCAGTACCACTTATTGATAAACCTCTGCTTTCCCATTGTTTTTTTAATGCCTCTCTTACAATTTGATAAATTGTTCTATATGAAATGCCCCCAACTTTTTAAAAAAAGAGACAATGTCTCACTTTGTTGTCCAGGCTGGACTTGAACCCCTAGGCTCAAGTGGTCCTTCTCTATCAGTCTCCTGAGTAGCTCGGATTACAGGCATGTGCTACCATGCCTGGAGTTAAATGGTCCATTTTAAGGCTAGTTTTTATGTTGAAAGGATGATCTTATATATTCTTGCAAAAAATTCTTTTGTTATAATGTTAAGTGAATAAATAAAATACAAAGTTTATATATGTATGTGTGTATATATTTATGTGTGTGTATGTATATATATGCATATATATACACAGTAAAAATAGACTGGAAGAAAAACCCAAAATGTTAATAATTTTAGTGTTTGTATGAGACTGTGTTTCATAGTTCTCTCTGTCTTCCCATTTTTTGGTCATTTAAAAAATCTTCTCATATACACAATAATGGAAACTAATTTATTTTACAGGAAAAAAAGTTCATCCTAAAATGGAGTCTTGTTTTTCTAATTTTTTTGACTGTCTATCATATTTACTGCTATCTCAAGAGGCCCTGCTGTGGTTCTGAAATACTTGCCTACTTTTAATTTCTATGAGATTCCATTCAGTGCCACAGAAAGCTGTTATCTTTCCAGCAGCTGCTGTTTGTCACCTCCTCATTTACTCTGAAAAAACTCTTCTACCTTTTGCCAGTTTTTCAGAACTCGGTGCTCTATTGTGATTGAGATCGACTGGTGAAAGCTTTGGCTCCTCAAGGAGGAAGCATGATGACTGGTTGTCAGAGGGATGCGCCCCTGGATGTGCCAGGTAGCACGAGGGCGTGTTTTCCATGAATCCAGTCCCTGGTGCCAAAAAGTTGGGAGCCCGATGACTCCTGATTCTGCCACCAGAGCTCCAGACTCACCTCCCCAACCACCTGCCATGTATCTCCGCCTACCATGTCCTGAGCTTTCCTCATCAGACCCACCCTCAACCTTCCTGTGCCTCCCACAGCCTCCCTGTCTAGCTGGCTGCCCACACCAGAAACGGAAATTCCTCCTTTTCCCTAACCTGCCTGTCATCATCACCAGGCCAATCCATCCCTTACTCCACTCTCAAAACTCTCCTTTCATCTCTGTTTCTACTTCAAGCCTTCCCTGTCACTCAATTGGATGCAGTGGGTCTCC
Source organism: Chlorocebus sabaeus (assembly GCF_047675955.1). Classification (NCBI taxonomy): domain Eukaryota; kingdom Metazoa; phylum Chordata; class Mammalia; order Primates; family Cercopithecidae; genus Chlorocebus; species Chlorocebus sabaeus. The sequence continues at coordinate 55,865,818 of NC_132929.1, read as the reverse complement.
TTTTCTCTCATCTAATCTACACTTATAGCTTGCTGAGGTTTTTATTTAAAATACAAAACCGAGATCGGGTTTTTTGCTGAAAACCCCCTGTTGGAGATTTCACTATCCTGACATCCATTCTCCCCTTGTCATCCAGATTCAGCATTTATACTTCATCTTCTTGGTATCTGAACTTTGGCATTTCCTAGAGGTAGTAGGTAATTATGCTAAGCTAAGCCAAAGCTGCTCTTTATTGAACATTTTAATGTGCTGGGCACTGTGCTAAGAGTTTTATCTACATTAACATATGCATTTCTTATAACGCTACAAGGACACATTATTATATTTAGATGAGAAAACTGGCATGGGAAGATTACCTAGATGAGGAAACATAGGTGAGGAAGGTGAGGCACAGGAAGATTATGTAGATTGTCCAAGGTGCCATGACTTGTGCTGGATAAGGCTGGGAATCACACCCAGCGAACCTGATGCTGGAACCCATGCTCTTGGTCTTCGGGCCATACTTGTTCTCCTTCCTGATTTGGACTGCCCTCCCTGGGGGGTCCTGCCCTGTGCTGACCCAGGTAGAAATCTATTCCTTAATTTGAGCTCCTTTGCAACACCAGAGCCATGATGCCAGCACTCTGTCCAGGTCACCCTCCACGGGCCGTCAGGAGAGAGAGGCTTATTTAGAGAAGGAAGTTAGAGTAGAGGCCTTTAGGGACTCCTCCTAGCTCTGGATGAGGTGATGTGTATGATGCTTCCTGGAACATGGTCTACCATAACAGTGGCCAATAAATAGGGCATCACAAGAAAGCAGAAACATCCCTGGAACATCTGAATATGAATTCAGTTTTCTGGATTGTGCTGAAGCTCTTTACCGGGACTCTTCCTCCAAGATGGACAATGTCTAGCTCTGCTGTCAGTCAGGCTTTTGGACCTCCTGGGTCACAGGCCAGGGATCTCCAATCCCTGGGTCAAGGACCTATAGCAGTCCGTGGCCTGTTAGGAACTGGGCCACCCAGCAGGAGGTGGGCAGAAAGCAAGCAGGCATTTCCACCTGAGCTCTGCCTGCTGTCAGATCAGCTTGGGCAGTAGATTCTCAAAGGAGTGGGAACCCTATTGTGAACTGTGCATGAGAAGGATCTAGGCTGTGTGTTCCTTATGAGAATCTAACTAATGCCTAATGATCTGAAGTGGAATGGTTTCATCTCAAAACCATCCCCATCCTCACCTCCAGGTCCGTGGAAAAATTGTCTTCCACGAAAGCAGCCCCTGATGCCAAAAAGTTTGGGGATCACTGTCACATCCAAGGAACTGATTTGAGGGTGGGGGGTTCTCCCTAGATTTTTCTGTAATGCACTCTGTATTGTCTATTAAAGGATGAGATAGTGTCCCCAGACCTCTTTTCTGCAGTGGAGGGTATATATCCTGGAACATCCATGAATTACCCTTGCCTCCTTACTGGCCTCTTTGAACCAGAGCTTCTAGGCAGAGCCCATGCATGGTTATGCATGGCTTGTGGATTCTTATGAGAGGATTCTCAGGAGAGTGGCAGGGAATCTGAGAATGTGCCAGTAGCACAGGGCATGGGAGTATGGCTCTTTACTAGGGCAGGTTGACAGGCCAGACTGCAAGATTTTTTACAACAATGCAATAGACCACCAGGAGATTGAAGCCTCATGCTTCTCTAGAGTATGAGCCTGTGAGCCCCTCTACTGTGGGAACATTTACCTCTGTATTGTCAGGGATTAGCACAAGGTCCAGCTCAGAGTAAGGGGCAGTCTAACCAGTGGTATGCCAGAGCTGGGTCTACTGAATCAGAAAGGTCAAATGTGTACATCTTTTCTTAACACTGCTATCAGTGAAGTCACCTAGTTAGCTTGACACTGACCATGGTGGAAGTATTTACACCATGGAAATCAGAAAAGGCAGACTATAAATTATGGCTTTTTTTTTTTTTTTTTTTTCTTTTCTCAGAGAGCCAGTTGTAAATTTGCTTACCAGACTATCACTGAATGTAATCTACTGGTTAAATGCACAGGCTTTATCCTCACATAGGTCTGGGTTTGCATCCCAGTTACATCATTTACTAGTTATATTACTCTCTGAGCCTCAGTTTCCTCATCAGTAAAATGAGGATGATAATTGCAGCACAATAGGGTTGATGTGAGAGTTAAATAAGAAAATGCATGTAAAGTTCATAGCAGATAGTCTGACTTATAAACATTCAACAATTGATAGTGATTATTATAGTTAAAATACGAAAGTAAATATATGAACAAAAATGAAGAAATCAGGATAGCCATTAAAATGTCTTCAAGATCTAAGTCGAACAGTGTCCTTACCATGTATAACATGCCATGGAGACACAAACTAGAACACAAAACATACATATTTCCAGCAGTAAGGGGGTTCATGAATGAGTCCTAAGATGCTGGGAAGTGGGGAGTTTTTCATATTTGTGTTATTCCTGTGCATATATGTGCACATAATAAAATTTGCATGATTTTTTTTCTGTTAATCTCTTATCAGTTTGTTTTATAGATTCAAATTAGCAAAACTTCAGGGGGGAAATGTAATCTTTCTACAGTTTTGGCACTGTGAACAGGATAACAAATCACTCGGTTTGTTCTAGAGCCTTGGGATGGCATCTTGGGATATCTGATGAAAAGTCAGCAAAGAAAAGTAAGTTTTTTTTTTTTTTTTTTTTTTTTTTTTTTTTTTTTTTTTTTTTTACCAAGCCAGTTGTCCCAGCTCTCTGCCTATGGTGACCAGGTTAAAAGAGGGTGGTAAATAGTCTGTCTTTTTCCCTTCCCAAAACTGGATTAACAGGAAAAAAAAGTATGTGAACTAGTTCACTATGGAATGAGTAAGTGGGCTATATTTAAAAGAAAATGCTTTAGCAAACTGTCATTTTAAACAGCTATCTCATTTCTACCTATACAAAGATACACAAAGAATATGACCTGAGAAACCCTACTGGCAAGATTCTTTTTTAAAAGTAGAAATCAGATTTAAAACAAAGTTAAGGCTGGGCGCGGTGACTCACACCTGTAATCCCAGCACTTTGGGAGGCCGCGGCGGGCAGATCACCTGAGGTCAGGAGATCAAGACCAGCCTGGCCAACATGATGAAACTTGGTCTTTGCTAAAAATACAAAAATATTAGCCGGGCATGGTGGCACATGCCTGTAGTCCCAGCTACTTGGGAGGCTGAGGCAGGAGAATCGCTTGAACCATGGAGGCGGAGGTTGCAGTGATCCGAGACCATGCCACTACACTCCAGCCTGGGTGACAGAGTGAGACTCCATCTTGAAGAAGAAAAAATACAAAACAAAGTTAAAATCCTTTGTATGCTCAAACTGCCCACTTTGGATCTCCTGTGGGATTTGTAATAAAGGCACTCCATCTTGTAGTCTAATAGTTAAGATTCCATGCCTTCGTCATCACAGCCTAGGTCCAACTCTTGGTCAGGGAACCAGCTTCTTGGAAATGTAAGTCCTTTAAGGAGAAGGAAGAAAGGAAGTAATATATAATGGTAAAAGGATCAATTCAGTGAGAAGAAATAACAACAATTCTAAATACATATGAACCCAGTAATGGAGTAACCCAAATTAAATCTAAAGGGAGATATAAACTCCAGTACGATAATAGTGGGACTTCAACACTCTACTCTCAGCATTGGACAGATTATCTAGACAGAAAATCAACAAAAAATGGATTTAAATTGAACTTTAGACCAAAAGGACCTAACCGACAATTACAGAACATTTTATCCAACAGCTGCAGAATACACATACTTCTCATCAGCACATGAGACATTCTCTAGGATTGACTACATGTTAGGCCACAAAACAAATTTCAACAAACTTTAAAACATCAAAATTATATCAAGTATCTTCTTAGACCACATGGAATAAAACTGGAAATCACTAACAAGAGAAACTTTGGAAACTGCACAAATACATGGAAATTAAACAACAGGCTCCTGAATGACCACTGGGTCAATAAAGAAATTAAGAAAACAATAAAAATATTTGTTGAAGCAAAAATGTAAACACAACATACCAAAACCTATGGGATACAGAAAACACAGTTCCAAGAGGGAAGTTTATAGCAATAATGCCTACATCAAAATAGTAGAAAGATTTCAAATAAATCACCTAAAAATGTATATCAAACCCAAAACTGATAGAAGGAAAGAAATAATAAAGATCAGAGAATAACTAAATGAAATAGAGATAAAAAGCAATAAAAAGAATCAATGAAATGAAAAGTTGACTTTTTGGGGAAAAAAAATGTAAACCACTAGCTAGACTAACCAAAAAAAAAAGAGAACGTTCAAATAAATAAAGTCAGAAATGAAAAAGGCGACATTACAACTGATAGCACAGAAACTCAAAGGATCTTTAGAGACTATTATGAGCAACTATATGGTAACAAATTGAAAAACTTAGAGGAAATAGATATATTCCTAGACATATACAACCTCCCAAGAGTGAGCCAGGAAGAAATGGAAAACCTGAACAGACCAAGAACCAGTAACAAGATTGAATTAGTAATAAAAGTCTCCCAATAAAGAAAAGCTCATGACTAGATGGCTTTACTGCTGAATTCTATCAAACTTACAAAGAAGTAATATCCATTCTTCTCAAACTTTTCCAAAAAATTGAAGAGGAGGGAATTCTTCCTCACTCATTCTACAAAGCCAGTACTACTTTGATACTAAAACCAGACAAAAACAACAACAACAACAACAAAGAAAACTACAGGCCAATATCCCTGATGAACATAGATGCAAAAATCCTCAACAAAATACTAGCAAACTGAATCCAACACCCATCAAAAAGATAATTACACTATGATCAAGTGGAATTCATCCCAGGGATGCAAGGATGGTTCCACATATGCCAATCCATAAATGTGATACATCACATCAACAGAATGAGAGACAAAAACCATCCAATCATCTCAATAGATGCAGAAAAATCATATGATAAAATTCAACATCTTTTTGTAATTAAAAAAAATCTCAACAAATTAGGCATAGAAGGAGCATGCCTCAACGTTATAAAAACCATGTATGAAAAATTCACAGCTAGAATCATACTGAATGAGGCAAAGCTGAAAGCCTTTTTTGCTAAGAGCTTTGTCTAAGAGCCTGTCTTTCTTTTAAGATGAGAATGCCCACTTTTACTACTCCTACTCAACATAGTACTGGAAGTCCTAACCAGAGCAATCAGACAAGAGAAAGAAATAAAAGGCATCCAAATTAGAAAAGAGAAAGTCAAATTGTCTCTCTTTGCAGATGACACAATCTTAAGTATAGCAAACCTAAAGACACCATCAAAACTCTTAGAAATGATAAACAAATTCAGCAAAATTACAGTATACAAAATCAACATTCAAAAATCAATAGCATTTCTGTATACCAATAATGAACCAGCTGAAAAAGAAATCAAGAAAGAAGTCCAATTAATAACAGCTGAAAAAATAAAATACCTAGAAATAAATATAAGCAAGGAGGTGAAAGACCTTTACAAGGAAAACTACAGAACACTGATGAAAGAAATGGAAGAGGATGCAAACAAATGGAAAGACTAGATGCTTATGGATCAGAAGAATTAACATTGCTCAAATGACCATATTCCCCAAAGCGATCTACAAATTCAATGCAATCTCTATCAAAATGACAATGATATTCTTCAAAGAAACAGAAAACAAACAAACAAACAAAACAGTCCTGAGATTTGTCAGGAACCACGAAAGACCCTGAATAGCCAAAGCAATACTGAGCAAAAGAACAAAGTTAGGAGCATCACGTTATTTGACTTCAAAATATACTACAAAGCTATAGTAACCAAAACAGTATGATATTGGTATAAAAAGATGCACAGACCAATAGAACAGAATAGAGAACTCAGAAATAAATCCATGTATTTACAGAAAACTGACATTTGACAAAAAGCATCTAAAACTTACTCTGGGGAAAGGACATGCTCTTCCATAAATGGTGCTGGGAAAACTTTATACCCACCTGCAGAAGAATAAAACTAGACCACACCAAAAATCAAATCAAAATGGATTGAAAACTTAAATCTAAGATCTGAAACAATAAAAATACTAAAGAAAATATTGGGTAAATACTACAGGACATTGGTCTTGGTAGAGATTTTTTTCTGTAGGACTGCAAAAGTATAGGCAGCCAAAGCAAAAATAGACAATTGTGATTAAATCAAGCTATAAACTTTCTGCACAACAAAGAAAACAAAAAAGTGAAGAGACAACCTGTAAGATGGAAAAAATATTTGCAAACTGTTCATTCAACACAGGACTAATATCTAGACTACATAAGGAATTCAAACAACTCAACAGCAAAAAGTGAATAAATAAATAATCCAACAAATAATTTCATTAAAAAGTGGGCAAAGGATCTGAATACACATTTCTCAAAAGAAGATATACAAATGGCCAACAAGTATATGAAAAAATGCTCGACATCACTAATCACCAGGGAAATGCAAATTGAAACCACAATGAGATATCATCTCACCTCAGTTACAATGGCTACTATCCAAAGATAAAAAAATCACAAATGGTGGTGAGGATGCAGAGAAAAGGAAACTCTTATACAGCGTTGGCGGGAATATAAATTAGTACAGGCACTGTGAATACCAGTAAGGGGGTTTCTCAGAAAACTACAAATAGAACTACCATATGATCCAGCAGTCCCACTACTGGGTATTTATCAAAAGGAAAGGAAATTAGTATATTGAAGGAATACTTGGCACCCCCATATTTATTGCAGCACTATTCACAACAGGCAAGATATAAAATCAAGTGTCTATCAATGTATGAATGGATAAAGAAAACGTGGTATATATTCACAATGGAATATTATTCATTCATTAAAAGGAATGAAATTCTGTCACTTGCAGGAACATGGATGAAACTGGGGATCCTAATGTTAAGTGAAACAAGCCAGGCACAGAAAGACAAATACCACATGTTCTTGCTCATATGTGGGAGCTAAAAAAGTTGATCTCATGGAGGGAGAGAGTAGAATGATAGTTATCAGAGGCTGTGAAGCAGGGAGATGAAGAGATGTTGGTTAATAGGTACAAATACACAGTTGAATAGAAGAAATAAATTCTAGTATTTGATAGCACAGTAAAGTGACTGCAGTTAACAATAATTTATTGTTTATTTTAAAATAGCTAGAAGAGAAGATTTGAAATATTCCCAAGATAAAGAAATAATCAATGTTTGAGTGATAGAAATCCTAATTACCCTGATTTGATCATTACACGTTGTCTGCATGTATCAAAATAATCACATATACCCCACAAATATGTATAATGATTATGTATGAATAAAAAAGAAAAAAATATAAAGTAATAATAAAGAATAGTAAATTTAAAAAGACACTGGGAAGTGGGAGATGTAGGGAAAGATACAGTTTTGAATGAACAGTTCCTGTGAAGTTAACAGAAAGGATGATTCTCCATAGATGTTACTCATGGATTTCTCATGGATTTCACAGAGATGGAGCCAAAGGACCAAGTAAAAATGAGATTTTTAAATCAGACCAGGACCCCAGTGCTGGTTTTACCACTTGGAAGTTCTATGGCCTTGAACAAAATACTTAATTTTCCAGAACTTTAGTTTCTCATTTATAAAGTAAAGATAACCTACTTTGTGTTGTAAGAATTATATGATCTGATGATTTATATATGAAAGATATTTGCTTCATTATAAACCACCCAAAACAATAATTTCAATTTTGGGGTTTGGAAATCTGGTCAGTTTTTTCTTAGGTCTTGCCTGGCATCCTTCATGTGACTGCATCTTCTGATGGCTCAACAGGGGCTGGAGAGTCCAAGATGACCCCACCCACATGTCTGGTCACAGGTGCTGGCTGATGGTTGGGATGCCTTGGTTCTCCTCCACATGGTCTCTCATCCTCCAACAGACTAGATTATATACCTTCACAGCACGATGGTCCCAGGTTCCCAAGAGCAAAAACAGAAGCTGCAAGGTTTCTTTGGGGCAAGGTTCAGAATTTGCACAACATTATTTCTGCCACAATCTGTGATCCAAAGAAATCACAAGTCCAGTCCAGATGCAAAGACAGGCATGTCCTATTGCAATGAGGCTGGAAACTGGGAAGGGGTTTATTTGGGCCATTACTGTAGTCATCTCTCATGTGTGTTAACATGTGGATGTTCTCAACCTTTCTCCTTCCTGCTACTTTCTCTCATCCTAACCCAGTAAAGATAGTATTGTCTGTCTTTCCAATTTCACCCATTCCCCATCTTCTAAGACGACTGCTGGATTTGCTCATCTGACTCTATGGATGTTTGTGATTTAGAATTAGGAGAATGATTAGAGAGAACCAGAGAAAAAAAGGAAGATGGGGGTAAGAGAAAGGAGTTCAAAGTCTGTCCCAGTGGTGGTGGTAGGTTTCAGTGCATTCTGGGTAGAAACGGAGGGCGAAGCATGGGTGAGAGGTCCTAGATCTGCAAAAGGTGTATGAGAAGAAAAAGGAGAAAAAAAGAAAATTTTAAAGGGGCTTATTTCAAAATGAAAGTAAAGAGCTATTTTTAAATTTCTTTTGACTACTGGATTTTATTTCTTTGAATGTGACTTTGCCTGGAGATCAGGTCATACTGAATCTTAGAATTTATTTGGGTAAAATATGCAAAATGCCTCTTCAGTATGTAAGACATAGTGGATATTCAATAAATGATACATGCTATAATGATTGTAATTACTTCTGGCTGCTACTTTCCAATGTTTTAGGCCAAATATGGTGGGTCTATTTTCAGGCACTCAGGTAGTTTTTGCCTTCATTCTTGTTCACCCCTTATGGTGAGATATTACTTTTGCAAAACCCAAAGTAAAAATCTGGGACATTGCTGCTAGACATTAAATGCAGGTATGGCAGAAAGAAGTAATTCCATTTTCCTGCTTCTCCATGCGTCATTTAAGGTCATAGATCCTGAGGAAACTGTCAGAAATACAAGCAGCGCTGGCAGGGAGAAAATTCACTGGCATAGATTTTTGGGACTGCAGAACCACACAGGTCCTTTTCTCATCATCACGAGTACATGAATTTCCAAAGACCCTGATCTCATATTGCTCTGTATTCTTTTGAGGGTGACCTTCCCTTTCATTTTTCTATTTTGACAATGATATTTTGAGTCATTTTGGGACCACACAATATATACTTTAAAGTCTCCCAGAGGTGATGATCTTCTCTTATTTGCAAATGAACATTTTAATAGGAGTTTTCCTAATTTTACTTATTTTCTTTTCTCTTTATTACTATATGAAATTGGTTTATGTAACTATTCCCTCATTTGTTTTCTGTCTTTCAGCTAGAATGTAAACCACATGAAGTTTGGGACCTTATCTGTTTTGTTTACCACTGAATTGAGAGCATTAAGAAAAGTACCTGGCACAATTAATATTTGTTGAATAAATGAATCAATAAACTCCTTCTGAATTTTTTATTATGTGGAAGACTAAAGTGTTGTCAGAACATAATGGGCTAGGTACATCTACAGAACTTCATAAACTTGAAAAACAGGAAAGTAAAACTTAAACTTTAAGGTTAATTCATAATGGACCAGAACAAAACAGTGCAAAATCATTTGAAAAAGAAAGACTGTATTTAATGCTTGAAAGACTATATATAATATTATTGAATGTATTAACGTAGATAAAGAAAGAATATGTCAGTTAGAAAAGAGGTTGGTCAGTCATGGAAATACAAATCAAAAGACAGGCAGAGAGGCCATTTCCACCCCAAAACAGGGGAGAAGGGGGAATCCTGGCTTTTGGACTTTGTTGCATTCCCACTGAAGGGCTCTCTCTATGGTGAGAAGCCTTTAGGCTATCCCAACTGAATGCCACTGAGGCCTTAACTCATCCACCTGATCTCGAGTTCCTGCTTAGCAAACTGTCTTCTGATGGTGATTCAATTTCCCAACTAGGTTTGCTTTCTGGGAGAAAACATGCTGGTCATAACTACCAGAGCCCTCTGGGGCCTACCATGGTTATACTTCTCTTTGTAATATAACTACTTGGCATTCCAGTGTTGTATATCATTCTTAATAATCTTGACTAATGGGAGTCCAGCCTTGAGACTCAGACCCATTCTCAGCATGCTAGCAATTGTGGTTTTGAGCCCACATAGCCGTAAGTCAGACCTACATTTTGGCAGTTCACTGTAATGGATGCCTCCCCATGAAGACTCCAAAGACATCACCATCATCTTCTTGTAGAACCATCATAACTTTGCCATAACTAACTCCCTTTTGATTCAAACAACTTTAGAAAAAACTAAAATGACCTTTGTAAGAAACATATTGTACAAACACTGCCCATCTGGGAAGGTGTGCCCTTACTCCAATGGGGCCATCATTGCTCCGACCATTCCTCATCTCTTCTTTGGTAATGACCTTCAAGACCATGTATGGTAATCTGCTATAATATTAATACTTGATTTAAATTAAAGCACTAGTTTGTGCCTCATGCCAGGCAGAATGCCACTTCCTGAAGGACTATGGTATTTAGCAGGACCCCCTTGGAGACACTGGGCCTAACCCCACAATGAGAGCACCCACTTGGTTAACTACCAATTCACCTGACATGCTTTAAAGTGGTATGTTATTGATTTTGGAGGTTAAATCCTCAACCAAAGATAAAACTTTTCGACCACTTGAGACATTTTAATGAATCTATCTCAGGCACAAGGGGCAATTTCTAATAAATTTATTTTTTTATAATGACAGCATCATTAAAATAGGTTTATAGCTTATCTTCATGAAATAACAACTTTTAAAGGACATAATAATTCAAATATATAACTTCTAGGATCTTTGTTTATGACTGCTTTCCTCAAAAGCTCATTTTTGTATATTCATTCTTAATTCACTTGTTGGGCAGTTTTATTATGAATGTTAGCATTTTCCATTCCTAAGCATTCTATTTTTGCTTACACATGTGAAAAGAGGGTGTTTTATATTCTTAAATCTTCCTTTTAATATTCAAAAGCCATTTAAAAGTTTCTGAAGGGTGAATATGGAGACAATACTATTGAGAAGAATGTGCACAGTGGTTCTCAACCCTGGCTACACATTAAAATCACCTAGAGATGTTTTAAAAATAACTACCCAGGTCCCACCTGCACACAATTAAGTCAGAATCGCTGGAGGTAGTTCCCTAGGGGATTCCAATGTACAGCCAGGGATGTAAACCATTGAATTATAAGACTCAGTTAGAGGGGTATTAGCTTTTCTAGGTAATAGAGGGAATGATCAGAAAGCTCTGAAAACCCAGTAGTCATTGTTTTCTTCTTTTTAAGAAATTTTGATTAATTAAAAAAGTTGACAGATTAAAAATTATATATATTTATTGTGTGCTATATGATGTTTGAAATAAGTGTACATTGTGGAATGGCTAAATGAAGCTATTAACATATACCTTACTTCACATGCTTGTCATTTATTTGTGGTCAGAACACTTAAATTTACTCCCTTGGTGATTTTCAAGAATGCAATACCTTGTGATTAACAGAGTCGAGTCAGCATATTGTAAATGGAGCTCTTGAATTTATTCCCCCTGTCTAACTGAAACTTTGTGCCCTTTGACCATCTTCTCCTCTTTCTCCATGTCTCCCCAACCCCTAGCCTGTGGTAACCACCATTCTAATCTCTGCCTCTATGAGATCAACATTTTTAGATTCCACATATGGGTGAGATTATGTAGTATCTGTCTTTCTGTGTCTGGTTTATTTCACTTAACATAAGGTCCTTCAGGTTCATCCATGTTATTGCAAATGACAGGATTTTCTTCTTCCTAAAGGCTGAAAAGTATTTCATCGTGTATATATACCACATTTTCTTTATGCATTCCTCTGTTGGTGAACACTTAGGTTGATTCTATCTTGGCTATTGTGATAGTGCTTCTATAAACAGGGGACTACAGACATCTCTTTGATATACTGTGTCCTTTGGATATATGCCCAGAAATGGGATTGCTGGATTACATGGTAGTTATTTTTAATTTTTTGGAGAATCTTCATACAGTTTTCCCTAATGATTGCACTAATTTATGTTCCCACCAGCAGTGTTCAAAGGTTCTGTGTTTCTCCATACCCTCACCATTGGTTTCTCATCAAACAGAAACTGCCCATGGATGTTCACCAGCCAGGTGCTTCACTGTCTTGTGTGGGGTCACCAATCATCCTAGTTTTCCCAGGACTAAGGAGTTTTCTGGGACATGGGATTTTTAGTACTAAAACCAGGAGAGTTCCAGTGAACTAGGGTGAATTGGTTACCCTTTTTGTGGGTGAACATGAGCTGGTTTGGGTCCTGTAGATTGAAATGGGACTGTCATGACTCTGTCTTCTGAACTTCAACTGTTGGCTTATGTCCACTTGAAATTCTCAGCTCATCTGGGGCCCTTCTATTTGATGTTATGGACACACAGACTGTCAGCTCACTCTGGTTCCTCTGCTCAACTATCTGATTTTCATGGAAAGGGATTTTCTCATGGTCTTTTATAAAGATTTTAAGTATGGCTTCGAGCCTTTAAAATCAGGAGGTGTCTCCTATTTATTTACACTTGAGTTTGGGTGCCTTTCTTTGGGCCTGACCTTACTAAATCCCCAGTATATGGGGGGAAGAAGTATGGTATCAATATTTATTGAGTGCTAGGTGCTTCATATATCTGATAATCCTCTTTATCAACTTCATGAAGTTGATATATTTTATTTTTTTTCAGATAAGTAAACTGAATCTCAGAGAGGTTAAGTAAATTTTAAAGTTCAAACTCAGGTTATACAATTATAATTCCATGTTCTTATGTTCTTTGCACAATGTTTCTACTTTCAGTGCTTAATACAGACAAGTTGAAGAGGCAAACTGAATATTCAGAGATTTTGATGAGGTAGTGGAAGGATAAATTAGTAATCACCCACTGATTTTAAAGTAACTTTTCTGACTGCTCCTAGCTAGGAGAAAAGCACCGAGAGGTACTGTGGTGAATGGTGGATTTTCCTTGTTGGGTATAAAAAGAGGTGGTCATGCCGATGCTCTTTGTTTAAGCGTTGGCCTCAGTTCAGGTAAATCACATTAGAAAAGTATGATTTTGCTGGTTAATATGTCAAGGAAAACAACTGGGATATAAAGAAATGTGATGCTGTGTGTTGCAGCTAAAAAACTAAAAACTAAAAAACAGATGGATTGAATCCTGAAGAAGCCATTTTTTTATTCACCCCTGATGCCTCTGGCCCAGTGGTTGCAGCAAGATGGCCCAGGTCTCCTAAAAACTTGGAGAGACTCCTGGGCTCTGTGAGTGAGGACAACAAGCAGTAGCAAGAGTCATGGATGGAGTCAGGTTGGAAATGTTCATTTATGAAGTAGTGGGAGGTGAAATACATCTCCAAGTGCTCAGTGATGTTCTTTAAAAAGACAAATTTTGCTATAAATGGCATCTCATCTATTATAGTTTTTACATATAATTTATTTTAGTAAATGCTCATAGTGATTTTTTTTTTAAATGAAACCATATTAATTATACATTTCTCTTAACCTTGACAAAACTGTCTAGTTGGGATACTGTGACAGTTAATACTGAGTGTCAACTTGACTGGATTGAAGGATGCAGAGTATTGATCCTGGGTGTGTCTGTGAGGGTGTTGCCAAAGGGATTAACATTTGGTCAGTGGGCTGGGGAAGGCAGACCCACCCTTAATCTGGTGGGCACAATCTAATCAGCTGCCAGCCGATATAAAGCAGGCAGAAAAACGTGAAAAGGGGAGACTGGCCCAGCCTCCCAGCCTACGTCTTTCTCCCCTGCTGGACACTTGCTGCCCTTGAATATTGGACTCCAGTTTCTTCAGTTTTGGGACTCAGACTGGCTCTCCTTGCTCCTCAAGCTTGCAGACAGCCTATTGCGGGACCCTGTGATCATGTAAATGAAAATTTAGTAAACTATCTATCTATTCTCTCTCTCTCTTTCCCCCCATCCATCCATCCATCCTATTTTGTTCCTCTAGGGAACCCTGACTAATACAGATACCATGGTTGTAATATTATTTTCTGATACAGCAGTGAGTGTCATAAAAACAGGTCTCATCCACTCATTCAAAAATAATTTGTGAGTGTCTACTGTGATCCTGCATTGTGCTAAGTGATGGAAAATAGTAGCAAAAAGCCCCAGTCCCCATGCTCACAAACTGGTTAAGGGGACATACAGATAACCAGTACTTGTAACTTAACTATGGTAGAGTAAGTCCTGATAAAGGATGGCCTAGGTTGCCACAGGGGCTCATAAAAGAGGATCTAGGAATGGCTCCCCAGGGGAGGTGAGTTATACACTGAAATCTGAAGTATGAGTTGGGTAGAAGGTGGTTAGGGTTTCTGGTGGGGCTGGATAGAGAACATTCCAGGCAGAGAGAACAGCAAGTGTACAGGTCAAAGAGCATTTGGAGAAATTAAACATGTTCAGTATAGGACATGGGGTGTGTGTGTGTGTGTGTGTGTGTGTGTGTGTTTGAGGAGAATGGAATGGGGGTGGAAGGAGATAATGCTGCAGAGAAATGCTGAAGCAAGATCATGCAAGGTCACAAGCCATATTAAAAACTCCGAAGTTGATTATAACAGGAACAATGAAACATTGGTGGGTGTCTGCAAAGACATAAAAAGATCAGATTTAAGATTTTAAAGATTTTCCTGATTGCAGCATCAGACTAGACAGGAAAGAGGAAAGTATGATGGTGAGGAGACCAATTAGAAAGTGGCTGCAGAAATCCAGTTGAGATGTGATGGTTGTTTAGCCAGTGGTGCCTGTGGAGTTGGAGAGAAGTGGACTGATTCAAGGACATTCATCACGTAGACATCACTTAGCATGAGGGAAAAAGTGGAGAGAAAGATGACTTGGGTATTGGGTCATTTTCAAAGGTGATGAAGGCAGAGGTTAAGATGACAATGAAGTTTAATTGGGTTAATTGTGTTTAAGGGGCTTAAGGTGAGTGGTCCAATGGAACTATTTGGAAGTTGGGCATATGGGTCTGTTGGCTAACAATGAATTTGTGGTTTGAAAGTCAACAGCATATGAATGTTAACTGGAGCACTCAAGGAATGTATGTAAAGAAAAAGGGAAAAGAACCTAGCCCAGAACACTGAAGATATGTAAGGTATGGGTAGAAGACAGGCTCAGGAAGAAGACTAGGAAGAAGTACACAGAGTGGTTGAAGGAAAAATAAAAAGTTATATTGTAATGAAATCCAAGAAAAGAGGGTATTTCAAGAAGGAAGAAGCAATCAGAAGTGTCCAGACTTCCAAGAGATCAAGCCAGATAAGGACTGAGGAGTTCCCATCGGTTTCAGCACAGGGAGGTTCTTGTTAATCTTGTGAAGCAGATTTGGAGAGGGAGCAGTAGCCAGATCACAGTAGGCTGAGATTTCCAGGGAGGAGAGGAAGTGGATATAGCAAGGGTGCATCTCCTTTATTAAGAAGTTGGCTGTAAAGGGAAGGAAAGAGGGCAAAAGCTGGAGGGACATGTGGAGTGCAGGGAGGATTTGGTGGTGGTGGTGGTGGTGAACATGAGGCATGCTTTGGATTGTTTTTCAAACAAAGGAAGCCAACACAGAGAGGAAGAGGCTAAAGAGATAGAGAGGGAGTAGATTGTGGATACAGGGATGCAGTCAGTAGAGGAGTACAGAGTACAGGCAAGTGTGGGAGGGACAGGTGGGAAGGAGAATGGATCGAGTATAGGTGTAGGCCCTCGTTGGTAGCAGGGAGCTGAGGAAAGCCAAGTTTTATTTTCTCCAATGTTGGAGGTGAGGTGAGGTTCATTGTTAATGGTAGCAGTGGAATAGAAAGACTAGAAAAGGATAAGACCTAAAATAAACAACCGTGGAGGAGGAATGTAGGACAAAAAGAGAGACATAATTTGCCTTTCAACAATTTCTCTCTATTTTTTCTGAGTGTTTTTGAGCCCATAAAAATAAACAAAAGAGACTGGATTCTCTTCATACTTTCAAGAAATAAAAATATTACCATTACAGCTACTTGTGAAAATCTTTCCCTGGAAGCCAGGGACCAACTGGTAACATTGTACAATGTCCCATGAAAGTAAATGTTCTCAAATAATAATAGTCATTGTACCATCTACGGAGGTTTGGGTATAAGAATAGGGCAGACTTTTGGGGCCACTTTAGTTCTTTAGCAGCAAATGGAAAATTAGACCTTTTATAATGATGCACCTACTGAGCACCAGGTACTGCAATCATCACAGCAGCTTTCTAAGGTGGGTATTACTACCATCACCTTTACAGGTGAGGAAAGAGAGACAGAAGTTAGAGAATTTATTCAAGACCAGCTATTACTGAGGGGCAGGATCTGAACTGGGTCCAAAATGTTTCCATTATGAATTATTTATTCAATGCATTTGTCATGGGGAAAGAAATCCCTGGTTTCTCTCCTTGTTTTCTCCATCCTATAAACTAGATTTTTCCTGTATGTTTAATGAGCCATTTTGTATTTATATTTCTTTACAGTTGATTAAGTATGGGTAGATTTTAATGTGCCAACGTAAGCTGTTTTAAAATCTTAAAAGATTTTCTAGGGAAATATTTTCTCAACCAAAAAAAAAAAAAAAAAGATAGACATCAAAAATGATGTTGGGACAATTGGCTGTCCATATGTAAGACAATCAAATTAGACATCGAACTAATGCCATATATCAGAATAAATTCCAGAGGGACTCGATTGTGAAGTGAATAAAGTCAAACCATAAAAGTTACAGAAACAAAATGAAGAAGGATTATTTATAACCTAGGACTCGAGAGGCCTTCCCACACAAGACACAAACTCAGAAGCTGTGAACGAAAAGATTGATAGGCTTGATTCCGTGTATGAGGATGCTAATTACAGCATTGTTCATAATGGTGAAAAATGAGAAGCAATCTAAAGTTTCTTTAATAGGGAACTATTTAGATACGTTATTGAACATTTACATCACAAAGGAGTATTGAAGCCTAGTAGTTAAAAGCATGCATTCTGATGTCAGACTATCTGGGGTTGGATCTCATCTCCACCAGTAATTTGCTGTGTTTTTGAGAAAATTAACAATATTATGAAATTTCCTTAATTTCTTCCTCAATAAAATAAACATAATAGTTTTATTAACCTTCTAGGGTTATTGGAGAGTTTATTTAATAATGTAAATCACTTAGAATAGATCCTGAACATAGTTACCTCCACAAAAGTATTAGCTATTGTAACAATGTAGCACTTGAAAAAGAGGTAGGCTAATGTGAAATTAATCAGTGCAATTTCAGACATACTATTAAGAAAACAGATTTCAGGACAATGTTTAGAGTCTGATTCCATTTTATAAAAATTTATTTGTATTTACATATGCATGCATGAAAATGAATTGAAAAGAAGACTATAGAACAGGAAACCTACCAAACTGCAAATGGTTGCTATTTCTGGAAGACAGTAAGAGTGTTTGGAAGGGAATATCACATTTTACACTAGAAACAGTAATTTTGTATTGCTTCAGTCTTTTGTAAAGAGAATGAAGTTACACACTGTGTTAAGAACAAAAGGAAGGATGAAGAAAGGAAGGAAGAGAAGGAAGAAAAGGAAGGAAGGAAGGAAGGACCAAACCAAGGGGAAAAGGAAGAAGGGAAGAAGGGAGAAGGGAGGGAGGGAAGGAAAGTGTTTTTAACATCCTCTGTTGTCCATATAGGATAAGATTCATAGCACAAAAACACAAACACCCACTGTGGCAGGGATACTGCCTGCTCCCTTTCTGACATACCATACCTAGTCTTAGAAATATATCATGGGGCACAGCATCTGAAGGGAAGAATGAAAGAAACAGAAATGGGTAGTCCAAAACATATGGTCCAAATAATCTTTATGATGAATGGAAAAATCAAGTCTAGGCAGCTGACACAAAATCCAAGCATTAACTTAAATGGAATATTGAGTTTTGTTTTGAATCAAGAATCAATTCTCTTTTCTCAATGAGACCATCAGTGCTTTTCTTAAATCTTCTTTCCATATTTGTGCATGCTTTAAACAAGAAGAGGAGTTTTCTCGTGTATTTCTAGGCTAGTTAAAGGAGAACACTGAGATGTCTTTGTGTGTGTGCGCGTGTGCGTGCGTGCGCATGTGTGTGTGTTTTCAGCATTTCTCTTTATATCTCCATGGAAGAGACACAATTTAGAGGGGAAACTCATTAACTGGAAGCAACCCAGGATTGTGAGGTAGGAAACCTGACTAAACTATTCTTTCCAAATGCAATAGTTGTGTGTCTTTTAGCAAATTGCTTAATTCTTTAGCTATAAAGAGCAGAGATTATCTGATAACTTTTGGTCCCTTCTAGTTTCCAAAATTACAAGATTTGCTGCGTAATTTTTATTAAAAAATGATTACTCTTCAGAATAGTTGCAATGAGAAACCACCTGCTTTTTATTAGGTTGTATATTAGGCTTAACTAATGGGAGTACAGTATCAGTATGGGAGGTGATTATTTAGTCTTTTTCTTCATTGGCTAACTCTGTTGGAAATAGTCTGTTCAGTTTCAGGCACTGTACTATGACAGGGATGTATGAAAGGTGAAATATTATGCTCAAGGCTGGGCAGGGGGTGGAGGACAATTCACTCATAAGAATGTGAAATCCAAGCCAATAGCTTGTGTGGGTATTGAATCTAAATATATGTATAACACATATGGTGCAGAAAACATAAGGGGAGAAATTATACAAACCGATGTGGAGATATTGAAACTCCTGGGGCCCTGGCAGAAGCAAATATGAAAATAAGAAAACTTTTCACAGTAGTCCCATAGGAGTTAAGCTCACAATTAAAATATGACAGGCCTGCGTAAGAAAGTGAATTATCTCACAAGAGAGTATCAGCAGATGAAACTAATAGTAGAATAAACATCTAATAAATTGAAATGTAATAAGCTATCTGAAAGAAATTATAAAATGAATATGTTTAAAGCACTTAATAAATAAATAAATAAAAATTACTGAAGAACATGACAGTATGTGATGGTGAATTAATACTGAGTGTCAACTTGATTGGATTGAAGGATGCAAAGTATTGATCCTGGGTGTGACTGTGAGGGTTTTTGCCAAAAGAGATTAACATTTGAGTCAGTGGGCTGGGGAAGGCAGAACCATCCTTAATCTGGTGGGCACGATCTAGTCAGCTGCAAGCGAATATAAATCAAGCGGAAAAATGTGAAAAGGAGAGACAGGCTTAGCCTCCCAGTCTACATCTTTCTCCCATGCTGGATGCTTCTGGCCCTTGAACGTTGGACTCCAAGTTCTTCAGTTTTTGGGACTCAGACTGGCTCTCCTTGCTCCTCAGCTCAGCTAGCAGACAGCCTATTTTGGGAATTTGTGATCGTGTAAGTTAATACTTAATAAGCATACATATCTTATTAGTTCTGTCCCTCTAAGAGAACCCTAATATAGATTTTGGTACCAGGAGTGGTTCCAGAGGAACAGAATATTAAGGATGGAGTTCTTTCATTGGTTTTGGGGTTTTTGGAGTTGGCTGCTTAATATGATTAGACCCCAAAATGCTAAGGGCTCTACTTTTTTTTTTAAAATACTTTATATTCTAGGGTACATGTGCACAATGTGCAGGTTTGTTACATATGTATACATATGCCATGTTGGTGTGCTGAACCCATTAACTCGTCATTTACATTAGGTATATCTCCTAATGCTGTCCCTCCCCACTCCCCCCACCCCACAACAGGCCCCAGTGTGTGATGTTCCCCTTCCTGTGTCCAAGTGTTCTCATTGTTCAATTCCCACCTATGAGTGAGAACATACGGTATTTGGTTTTCTGTTCTTGCAATAGCTTGCTGAGAATAATGGTTTCCAGCTGCATCCATGTCCCTACAAAGGACATGAACTCATCCTTTTTTATGGCTGCATAGTATTCCATGGTGTATATGTACCACATTTTCTTAATCCAGTCTGTCATTCGTGGACATTTGAGTTGGTTCCACGTCTTTGCTATTGTGAATAGTGCCACAATAAACATACGTGTGCATGTGTCTTTATAGCAGCATGATTTATAATCCTTTGGGTATATACCCAGTAATGGGATGGCTGGGTCAAATGGTATTTCTAGTTCTAGATCCCTGAGGAAGACAGTGTGGCGATTCCTTAAGGACTGTACTTCTAATACTATAGAGAACACTGATAGTCTTTTGAGTGAACTGTTTAGAGAGTTATGCAAAATAAATGTATTTCACACTTCTGATTCACTGCTTATGAGAGGCAAGGAGTTTAGTGACTCTGTACATAATACCTTTGACCATATGTGGAGAACCAAGGAACATAATGAAACTGGTTGGTTGCTCCAAAATTCAGTGGACAAAGTGATGAAAGGAAATGATGAACGCAGGGATTCTGTCTTCCAGCTTCAGAAGCAGATACTGAGCCCCAAATCTGCTGAGATTGCCCTGAGAGAGAGTCTTATCTCTTGTGGATAAAGAGATGAAATTGTGGAGAAACAGACACAAGCTCTTATCACATGAGAGGCTGACCTGCAATGAAAGATGCATGCACAGCTTCGCCAGGTGTCTACTGTTAAATTGAGGGCAATGACTGGAAAAGAATGAGACCCTGCAACTTGGAATGGGGATGTGTGGGAGGACCCTGGTGAGGCTGGGGACACTGAGTTTGTAAACTCTGATGGACCTTCTTTTGCCAGAAGGAATGGCTTTCCCATTCCCAGTAGTGGCAACATCCCCTCCCCGACCCATGCTGCCATCAGCCTTTCCATCTCTGTCTCAGGAGATAAACCCTGCACTACCTGAGGCAACAGTGATGGCCTCCCCTGAGGCAGTTGCCAGGCGAAATAATGTTTATTCTCCTCAGAAGCCACTCCCAACACCCCTGTTTGCTTCTAGACCTATAACTAGACTAAAGTCCTGGTAGGCCCCTAGAGGTGAGGTTGAGAATCTGACCCACAAGGAGGTGCGCTATACTAAAAAATAACTGCTTGAATTCTCTAATTTCTATAAACAGAAATCTGGAGAACAGGCATGGGAATGGATATTAAGGGCATGAGATAATGGTGGAAGGAACCTAGAGTTGGATCAGGCTGAATTTATTGATTTGGGCCCACTAAGTAGGGACTCTGCATTTAATATTGCAGCTCAGGGAGTTAAAAAAAGTTATAATGGTTTATTTGCTTGATTAGCTGAAATATGGATTAAAAGATGGCCTGCTGTGAGTGAGCTGGAAATGCCTGGTGTCTCTTGGTTTAATGTAGAGGAAGGGATCCAAGGACTTAGTGAGATTGGGATGGTGGAGTGGATTTGTCACTTTAGACCTACTCATCTCATCTGAGAGGGTCCAGAAAATATACCCTTTACCAGTGCCTTGCAAAAAAGATTTGTGAGGGAAGCACCTGCATCTTTGAAGAGCCCTGTAATTTCTTTTCTCTGTATGTCAGAGCTAACAGTGGGAACCACAGTCACTCAACTACAACATTTAAATACAATGGAAATAATTGGATACTGAGGTGGAAAGGGCCAAGTGGTGGCTCTCAACCATCAAAGGCAAGGTAGGCAAAGCTACCATAATGGACAGTAGAGACAAAGCGACAATTAGGATAATCTGATTCGTGTAGAGCTCTGGCATTGGCTAATTAATTATGGTGTTCCTAGAAGTGAAACTGATAGGAAGCCTACTGCATTCCTACTTAATGTATATAAGGAGAAAACTTCTAGGTCGAATGGACAAGACGAATTTGACTTATAAAAATAGAGAATCGGCTGGGTGCAGTGGCTCACACCTGTAATCCCAGCACTTTGGGAGGCCGAGGCGGGTGGATCATGAGGTCAGGAGATCAAGACCATTCTGGGTAACATGGTGAAACCCCGTCTCTACTAAAAATACAAAAAATTTAGCTGGGTGTGGTCACGGACAGCCATAGTCCCAGCTACTCAGGAGGCTGAGGCAGAAGAATAGTGTCAACCCAGGAGGCGGAGCTTACAGTGAGCTGAGATCATGCCACTGCACTCCAGCCTGGGTGACAGAGCGAGACTCCATCTCAAAACAGACAAACAAACAAACAAAAAAACAAAGACAAAAACAGAGAATCACAGACCCTCAATCAATTTCCAGACTTGAGCCAGTTTACAGACCCAGAACTGCCTGAATGAAGGGGAGGCTGGGTCCCCTTGAGGAAGGACCCCACTACATTACCAACAATTTATGCAGTTAATCTTCCTCCCATCCTTCCCCAAGGAGACCTCCAGCCTTTTACCACGGTAACTGTGCATGGGGGAAAGGGAAGTGATCAGACATTTCGGGGACTACTGGACACTAGCTCTGAGCTGACGCTGATTTCAGGGGACCCAAAATGTCATTGTGGTCCTCTGGTTAAAGTAGGGGCTTTTGGAAGCTAAATAATGAATGGAGTTTTAGCTCAGGTCCGACTTACCACGGCAAGAAAGAAAGACCATTTTTTTCCCCAATGAACACTCCTAGAACCCTTGTCAAATATGCGTTGACTATAGATGAAGATATTTATTTAAGATATTTATTTCTGGACTCTAAATTCTACTTTATTGAGCCATATGTCTATCTGTGTGCCACATTCTCTTGATTATTATTGCTTTGTAGTAAGTTTTAAAATTGGAAATTGTCAGTCCTCCTACAGTGTTCTTCTTTCTCAAAATTGTTCTGTATATTCCAGGTTATTCACAATTCCATAAGACATTTAGAATGAGCTTGCCAATTTCTATTATAAAGTCAGCTGGGATTCTGGTAGGAATTGCCTTGAATCTGGAGATCGATTTGATAGCGTTATATTGAATGCCTCTTCATTTCTTTATGTTTTCTTTAATGTTTTTCAATAATGTATTATGGTTTTAGGATGTAAGTTTTTCACAAACTTAATTTTTGCATTTTTCATTGCAAAATCACTTCATTTGCATTGTTCATTGCAAGTATATGAAAAAACAATTAATTTTTGTATATTGATCTTGTATCCTACAACTTCACTGAACTCATTTGTTAGTTTTTTTGCATGAATTCTCTAGGATTTTTAATATATAATTTGTCATATGCAAATAACAATAGTTTTACTTATTCTTTTTCAGTCTGGATGCCTTTTATTTCTTTTTCTTGCTTATTTGTTCTGGGTGGAACCCCTAGTACAATGTTGAATAGAAGTGATATAGGGTGGACATTCTTACCTTTTTCCTGATCTTAGGAGGGAAAACATCCAGTCTATTACCATTAAGTATGTATGATGTTAACTGTGGGTTGTTTTGCGGATGCCTTTTATACCTAAGATTTTGTGTATGTATGCCTTTTTTGATGTTAATATAAATAGTATTGTGTTTTTAATTTCAAATCCCAATTGTTTTTTACTGATAAAAATTGTTTTTACTGAAAGCGATGGATGCTTTTTTGTTTGCCTTGTAGCCTGTAACCTTGTTATTATTGCTTATTAGTTTTAGGAGGTTTTTTTTTTTTTTTTGTCAATTCTTTGGCATTTTCTACATGATCATGTCATAAGTGATATACAGTTCTGTTTTTTCTTTTCCAATGTGCATATACTTTCTTGTCTTTTCTTGCCTTATTTTATTAACTAGGACTTCCAGTATGATCTTGAATAGGAGTAAGGGAGGACTGCTTGTTCTATTCCTGCACTTAGGGGAAAAACATCTATTTTCTCATCATTGAATATAATGTTTTCTGTAGATATTTTAATGAAGTTGAGAAAGTTCCCCTTCATTCCAAGTTTGCTGAGAGTTTTAAATCATAAAAGGGTGTTGGATTTTGTCAATTATTTTTTCCTGCATGTATTGATTTGATCGTGTGATTTTTTCTTCCTTAGATTTTTCTTCTCCCCATCCATTGATGTGATGGGTTACAGTAATAAATTTTTGAATGTTGAACTACCCTTGCATACTTCAAATAAATCTCCTTGGTCATGGCATATAACTACTTTTATACATTGTTGTTTCAATTTGCTTATATTTCGCTGAGGGTTTTTGTATCTGTGTTCATGAGAGATAACCAGTTGCATTATTTCTTCAGGTAACGTTTTTGTCTGGTTTTGCTATTAGGGTAACACTGGCCTCATAAAAAGAGTTAGAAAGTGTTCCCTCTGCTTCTGAAGTGATTGTAGAGAAATAGTACTATTTCTTCCCTGAATATTTGGTAAGACTCAGCAGTGAAACGATATTGGCCTGGTGCTTTCTAGCTTGGAAGATTAATTATTGATTATATTTTAAAAATAGATATAAGCCCATTAAAATCATATATTTCTTTTTGTGTGTTTGTCTGTTTGTGTGTTTCAAGGAATTGTTGCACTTCCTCTTTGCTATTAAATGTGTGGGTATAGGGTTGCTCATAATATTCCTTTATTATCCTTTTAATATCCCTGGGATAAGAAGCAACGAGTTCTCTTTCATTTTTGATAGTAATAATTTATGTGTCCTCTCATTTTATGTTGGTTAGCCTAGCTAGAGGTTTGTCAATTTTACTGATCTTTTGAAGAACCAGACTTGGTTTTATTAATTTTTCTATTGGCATTTTCTGCATGATCATTGATCATGGTTTCTAATTTCATTGATTCCTGCTCTAATTTCTATCATTTACTTTCTTCTGCTTGCTTCAGGCTCATATTGCTCTTCTTTCTCTAATTTTAAAGTGGAAGCTCAGATTACTGATTTTAGATTTTTCTTGCTTTCCAGTATATGCATTCAATGCCATGAATGTTATCCCAAGCACTGCTTTCACTGCATCACACACATTTCGGTAAGTTCTATTTTCATCCTCATTTAGTGAAACACATTTTAAAATTTATTTTGAGACTTATTTGATGCATGCTTTGTTTCAAAGTGTGCTGTTTAATCCACAAAGCTGTGGTTTCAGGCTGATGATTTCCAAGGGAACTATGGAACTGGGATAGTGGGGTGGTGGTTCGATAGAAGGCAAGTTAAATACCATAAAGTTCACTGTTTTTACTAAGCTCCATCTTTCTTTTTTAAAAAAAATAAAATAAATACTCTTCGGATTGTTGCAAGCCTCTAGTTAATAAGCCGAGTTCTAAAATTTTGATGTAGACAAATTTTGCCTGTGGTCTTGTGGCTTTTAGGGAGGAAATAATTTTCAGAGGTCTTTACTCCATTTTCACTGATATCCTGAACATTGTTTGATGTGCTTGTCATCCATAGCTCTTCTTTGGTGAAGTGTCCATTCAAGTGTTTTGTCTATTTTAAAAATTTGGTTGTTTATTTTATTTTTGTTGAGTGTTTAAATAAATTTTATTTTGGAACAATTTTACATTTATAGAGAAGTTGCAGAAATAGTCCAGAGAGTTGCCATGTAACTCTCACCCAGTTCCTACTATTGGTAATGTATTTCATTGCCGTGGCATATCTGTTAAAACTTAAGAAATCAACATTAGTTCATTATGATTAACTGAACTCCAGACTTACTCTATATTTCTTAGTGTTGCTTTTTGAGGATTGTTTATGTATTCTAGATAGAAGTCTTTTGTCAGATGTGTGATTTGCAAGTCTTTTCTCCGAGTCTGTACTTTGTCTTTTCCTTCTCTTATTTTTATTACTTTTATTTTTAAAGTGTCAGTGAAAGTTATTTGGGTGCTGTCATTTTTTTTTTGTTTCAGTCTTTGAATTTATCTTTGATGAATATAAATGTTTTAAATAAAATAGCAGCAACATATTATTCTAAAACATCTTGCTTGGTTTGACTTATTAAATAGTTTATGAAAAAGTTTTATTTTATATTTATGTTGTTTTTGACTTAAAAGTACCAAGTGTATTAATCTCCTTTACAATTTAAGACTTAAGTCTTAAAATTCAGGGTATAATTGTAGCACACTATTAATGCCCAAGGGCGACATACTTTTTATGGTGACCAATCAACTTAGTTTTATACCTGAGATTCTAAAATGTAGTTTGATAATGACTGAAACATCATGACTTGGCTATCAATGCATGTAATTTATACCCCTTTGCAAGTTTAAAGGCATTGATCTCTAGTTATTCAGGCTTGGACATTTTCTCCTGCCCTACCGTCTTTGTGGTCCCAAGTGTCATGCCCCAGTAAATGCTTCCATGCCTGTTCCTGAACCCAAAGAACTGATACCGAGTGTGACAGAGACTGAATGACTAAGGAAACTCTAGCTGCCTCCAGCCCCACACTTGGCTAAGCTGCAATCAGCTCTGCGTGAGGCTGGGCGTGGAGCAGGTGTAGTCAACGTCCTCCTCTCTGTCTTTAGATTGTATCCTCATTTGGTGCTGCTCTCACGGACGCCTATGTTCCTCCCTCTGTCTGTTCCTATTGTCTTTCCAGGCTCCTGGCTGTCCTTTCTGTCATAGCAGCCTCAGTGATTTTGATAATGTCAGCAAGAGCCGAAAGCTATTGCCCCTCTGTGATGGTTGGATAGGGAGCTGCATGAAATGCTGAGGGAATGGAAAAGAGAGTGGGGGCAGTCAAGTGTGGCAAGGGTGGCATTTGCCATAGGTACTGACCACTTGTGAGAGTATTTGTCGCTCTTCAGCATAGTGTAGGAATGAGCACTGGAGGGGAGGTCAAAGCCTGGAATTTTCAGCCGACACTGGATTTGACCAGCTACGTGCCTTGGAGTTGAGGGAGCAAGAGATCACTCTCTTTCTCCCTGGGCTCAGTTTTCTCATCTGTAAAATGGTGCTGGGGGTAATGTGCTGGGGCTGGATTACTTGATTCTTAAGGTCTTTCGAGTTCTAATGGTCTAAGTAGGACAGTGTTCTTCAAACATTTTTTGCTCATGTACCTCTTAAAAACTTTTTGAAAAACTATGATTCAAGGCACATTTTAAAGTTGATATCTAAAATTTTACATCTTCTATTCAAATAGTTGCAAAGGATATGATTTCCAATACATCATAAAAATTGGTAGTTTTAAAGAGAGAATTTAAAATTATAAAAAGTATCCAATGGAATTTAAATGCCATACTCATATGAGACCCCCTTCATCCACTTAAGAAATCTACAAACAAACTCTTTTTATTCAACATTTTAAATTTTCCCTTTATCCATGATTTTATATTCCACTTTTCCCACAGGATTTTATGTTAATGCACGTATGTTTTATGCTCGAAAACTTTTTATTGATCACTCTATCATACTTATCATAATAAGATTATGCCTTATAAATTCAAATTTTAAAATTTGTTTTCTTTTCTGTGACCATAAGGCTTTAAGGGTTAAAAAAAGTCTTCTATAATAGGTTGTAATTATAATTATTATTGGCACATAGTTGATCAAAAATAAAAATGTATATTGAATTTTTAGAATCATGCATTGTATAATGACATTTTAGGCATTGACGGACTGCTTATACAACTGTGGTCTCATAGAATTATAATGGAGTCAAAAAGTTCCTATCACCTAGTGAAATAGCCATCTTGATGTTGTAGCACAATGCATTACTCACATGTTTGTGATGATGCTGGTTTTGACAAATCCACTGCACTTCCAGATGTATAAAACTAAAGCACAGGCCAGGCACGGTGGCTCACACCTGTAATCCTAGCACTTTGGGAGGCCAAGGCGGGCAGATTGCCTGAGCTCCGGAGTTTGAGACCAGCCTGGGCAACATGGTGAAATACCATCTCTACTAAATATACAAAAAATTAGTTGGGTGTGGCAGCATGCACCTGTAGTCCCAGTTACTAGGGAGAGTGAAGCAGGAGAATTGCTTGAGCCCGGGAGGCGGAGGTTTCAGTGAGCCAAGATTGTGCCACTGCACTCCAGCCTGGGCAACAGAGCAAGACTCTGTCTCCAAAAAAAAAAAAAAAAAAAGGTAAAGCACATACAGTTATGTACAGTACATAATACTTGATAATGATAATAAACAACTGTGTTACTGGCTTATGTATGTATTGTACTATACTTTTTATTGCTATTTTGGAGTGCACTCTTAAGTAGAAAGAGTAATAAGTAGAATTTTAAAAAAAGTTAAATGTAAAACAGCCTTAGGCAGGTCTTTCAGGAGGGATTCCAGAAGAAATCATTGTTATCACAGGAGATGACACAGCTCCATGCATGTTATTGCCCCTGAAGACCTTCCAGTGGGATAAAATACAGAGGTGGGAGACGGTGATATTGATGATCCTGGCCTGGTGTAGACTAGGTAAACTAACATGTGTTTGTGTGTTAGTTTCTAACAAAAAACGTTTAAAAGTAAAAAAACTGAAAAATATTTTTAAAACTTAAAAAAAGCTTATAGAATAAGAATGTGAAGAAAGAAAATGTTTTGGCCGGGTCGGTGACTCCCGCCTGTAATCCCAGCACTTTGGGAGGCCAAGGTGGGTGGATCACCTGAGGTCAGCAGTTCGAGACCAGCCTGGACAACTTGGCAAAACCCCATCTCTACTAAAAATGCAAAAATCAGCTGGGCGTGGTGGCATACACCTGTAATCCCAGCTACCTGGGAGGCTGAGGCAAGAGAATCACTTGAAACCAGGAGGTGGAGGTTGCAGTGAGGTGAGATCACGACACTGTACTCTCCAGCCTGGGTGACAGAGGGAGACTGTCTAAAAAACAAAAAAAGAAGAAAATGTTTTGTACAGCTGTACAATGTGTGTTTTACGCTAAGTGTTATTACAAAAGAGTCGAAAAGTTGAAAAAATGAAAACGTTCATAAAGTAAAAATGTTACAGTGTGCTTAAGTTAATTTATTATTGAAGAAAACACATATTTTAAAATAAAGCCTAAATGCACAATGTTTATAAATTCTGCAGCAGTGTACAGAAATGTCCTAGACCTTCACATTCACTAACGACTCATTGATTGACCCAGAGCAACTCCCTAGTCCTGCAAACTCCATTCATGGGAAGTGCTCTAGAGAAATGTACTGTTTAAAAACCTTTTATACTGTAATTTTACTGTACCTTTTCAATGTTTAGATATACAAAAATTTACCAGTATGTTACAATCGCATGCAGTGTTCAGTACACTAACATGCAGTAGAGGTTGGTAGCCTAGAAGAAATAGGCTCTACCGTATAGCCTAGGTGTGAAGTAGGCTGTACATCTACGTTAGTGTAGCTACACTCTGTGATGTTCGTACAACAACAAAATCAACCAACAATGCCTTTCTCAGAACATATCCTTGGCGTTGATACATGACTGTATTAAATATAAGTAATTTTCATTGGAAATACATTTGTTAATGAGATGATGAGGCATTTTCTTAATTATTTCATATGTTTCTGTATGAATATGACCTTTATGCAATGAAGCAGAGTCCAACATCTGTATTATCACTACTCTTTTTTTTATAGATGTAAGCACTGAGAAAATATGTTCACATAAAAAGTACACATAAAAATGGAAATGTGCTATATCACCATCACTGGATTGTTTGACTACCTTTTGAGTTGTCAAAAATTATACACTAATTTATAATCAAGATTATTTTTAATTTTGTTAAGAGCAAAGAGTTGGGAACTGCCTGACATGGAAAAGGATCTGTTGTTCATTCATTAGAGCCTGATTCCCTATTTCAATTCCTGGGAGGTATACAAAAAAGGCTCTTACAATACTGTCAATTAACTGTTAATAATCCCAGCTATTCTTTTTCTTAGAGGCACCTTGTTTAACCAGACGTATTTTTTTAATTGTTGGAAAAGATCAATATGTTATTAATTTCCTTCTACTTTTATATAGTGCTTTTCTGTTATCATGTGCTTTGAATGTATTCTCATCAAAATCCTGGAACTATAGATTTGGTTTATTAAATACGTGAAAAATAACTTCCATATAATCTATTTGGCAAAGTCAATCCTCCCTGTAAAACCAATCAGACAAATAATTCTTATTTTCTCTTAAGATAAAAATCTGACATTGTTTTTTCAATTCAACCAAACACGTTAATAAGCGTTTCAAGGGCTATTATAAATACTACTGGCAAAAAATTATGGAACCCATCTCGTAGGATAGATAATAAAATCAGTCAAGTCAAGATTAAAATGATGCAGCACTAATGTGATTTATCCATTTCACAATGTTAATAAGAACAAGATCATAAATCCATATGCAGTGCCTCTGCTCTGAATTTGTATAGGCCACTGTTATATGTATGTCAAAGGACTTTTGTAAACTAGGTCTGCTGAATATGGATACGTGCATGTATCAAACATTGTTTTTCTGCTTTGGAGAATAATTAAACAAAAGTCAAATATAAAGATGAGAAATAACTCCATCAATTTTATGAAACAGCATGATCAAAGTTTCCTTATATGGTAAGTGAAAGAGAACAATATCCAATTGCTAAAAATGAATCAGTCTGGAAGTTATACTATAGTTTTCTCTTTGGCTAATAGGAGGTGAAAAATGCTGAACGTTTGAATATCTGGGTTTCCTCTGGTTTTTGGTGTAATGCCTCCCTTGGATGAAGGTGATGGGGAAGCCCCAGTGCCCCATGTCTGAGTGGACTCAGAGCAGGGGAGAGGGACTCTCGGTACCTGATGGGGGTGGCGCCAGATGCTGTCAACAATATCTGTGAGCAGCTCTGAGCAAGGGGGTTGTGGAGGATGGACCCTGACCTCTAGGGAGAGGTGGGTCTTCCCCTCCAGAAACTCCTCACCCAATTCACTACATGATTTCCTCCTGCTCCTTGAATATTTTCTGAATATTTTCTTTCCTCAACAATTGCTTTAATTTTCCTATCCCATCTAACTCTGTTCACTTCAATCTGAACTTTCTGAGTCCCATTTGGGACTCAGTGACTGGTCAACTCCCCATGAACTTGGCCCAAAGCCCAGAACTAATTCTTCCTCCCACCCCTCCATTCTAGAAAGGGATTCATCCTACTTGGCAGGCTGTCTCCCAGAGGACTCGGCATCTTGGAGAACTCTTTGCTCCCAGACACGTATCTCCAGAAGGCACGAGTGTCCCCCACTCCTTCTGGGATCAGTCCAGCCACATGCTCTACAGCAGCCCTGGGTCACCCCTCCCTGCTTTGCAGATTTACTTGACTCTTTGGATGCAAACTCATATCTGCATCCAGCCATTCCTCCTGCGGTGATGGTTTAACTGAGGGACAGGGAACCCTAATTTTTTAAAGTGTTGTTACATCCCTATCTATACCAGGCCTCCCCAAACTCCTTGGTGATTTCTAAGGTGTCAGGCTGCTGCAACCCTGCTAGCAATCTTGGAGGGGATTCCTAGAGACCTATGACACATAGTGGGGTGGGAGGATATTGGTGCCTTCGGACACACCACGCAGCCCCCAGCCACCATCCCCTAGTGCTGGATGACTTTTCCTCCAGGGCTGTGTTGACTTTTAGACACAAAAGCCACTTGATCATTTATTATTCCAATGTCATGCTCCATTCGAAGTGGTCCAGCCAAGCCTGATTGCTATCCCAGTGACATCTTTTACTCCATGGGGCACATGTCCCACCCTGGAGTAACCTACTTCATCTTTTCTGCTCTTTCCAAAAGGCCATAACCTCAGCATGCAGGGTTTCTCTCTGCAGTGTTCATCTGCAAGGGACTGTTGAGTCCCTTAGGGGTCACCACTTCCAATGTACAGGGCTCTAGACAAATTCCACAGTGTCCCATGGTATGGGTTTAGGAGCTTTATTGGGAAGGAGAAATTGGAAATGAGCAAAGGAAAGGAGGGGATTCCCTGTCCCTGCTATTTAGTCCCTGGGGAGGTATAGGGATTGGTGGCTTCCTTCCCTGATAGGCAGGGCTGGACTTTACAAGGCCCCCAGATGCCAGCCAGCTTGCAGGCCAGACAACCCCGGTAAACAACTGGCACATCAGAGCCAAATGCCAAGCCCCAAACAACCTGTCCCCCATGGGCAAGGCTGCTTTCTTACGGCTGCTCTATAAAATGACCCAGTTCCAGGCACAACTCCTCCCCTGGAGGGTAGACATGGGCTGCCTGACCAGTGAATCCCCAGGCCACCACCCACAGGAGCCTGGGAGCCTGGCTCTTCTTCCCTTACTAGCTCAGGCCTTGTGAATATTCTCCTCTCTACAAAGCTTATTCCTTAATCTGTACCAAGTAACACGGTGGAGTTCATGGAAAGCATGGTGGCTGGCAGGTGGAGGTGTAGCTGCAAAGCATCCACCTTGTCAGGTGATTGCCTTTGTTTAAATATGTGGAAGAGGCGGGTTGTAAAATTCCCTCTGTCTGCCTGCATTGTCTACTTTGCTCTAACAAGATTCTCCCTTAAGAACAATGACAATAGCCTGGGGACAGGAGAGGCAAAGTCTTTGACAATAGCCTCGGGACGAGAGAGGCAAAGTCTTTAAACAAAAATTGTTATTACTGGCTACTGCTCTCTACTCTTACCTAATTCAAAACATCCCATGGAGGCTGCATGCCTAACACTCCTGCAGCCCAACAGGAAAATAAGTAAGCAGGAAAGCCGAGAGCCCCAAGGATCTGATGCTGCAGTGACTCACTGAGGGACTTTCCCCTGCTGGGCTCTCTGGAGGCTTTTATACCCTGGACAATGCCTCGTAGTGAGAATAGGATGGGCGTGCTTTTACCCTTCTTTTGTCAAGTGGACAAAGGGTTGGTGAGGAAGGGTGTCATTCTTTGGCAGATCAGCTTTAGTACCGATTACACAGAGGCTGAATGCTTGGATGATGATTCCTTTAAGCTCATCCATGTCCAGGTATCCCTTAAAAAGTCTCCACCAAGTCCTAGAGATGTACCTTCCCTAGTTTGAGGACCACTGACTGGTCTAGGAATCTAGGATTCCGAGGTGTCAGGCTCAGGCTAGAGTGCCCTGGGGACTGCCTGGAAGCTGATAGCCTCCTTGGAACAGTTGCTGGAGACAGCATCTTTATAGAGAGGCTTTTGTGGGTGATGGAGGTTTTCTTCTTCCCACGGATATGCAAACAGCTGCAGGAGTTAGCCAATACTATCTTTTCTATCTTCCACTGTTACTGCTGCTATTATGGCTTTCTCCTGTTTATCCTCTAGCTACAGGGTCTCCTAGTAGGTCTTCTAACACACCAGGCACACTCTGTCCTCAGGGCCTTCTGGCTGTTCCCTCTGCTGTAATTCTGATTCAGATATCTGCATGGCCTACTCCTTCATCTGCAATTCTGTTCTCCAGGTCTGCCCTGACTCGTCTACTCAAAGTTGTAACTACATGTTTCTCTCCACCTCCTCTCTATCTCTCATGCCCGCCCTTATTTCCCCTATGGAACCTGTGATCTCCTAAAACATTGATTTGTGTATTTACTTTTGATGTTTTTGTTTTCCTCTACCACCTCTCACTCCCTGGAACAGTAATTCTTTGAGGGCAAGGATCATTGTCTGCTTTGTTCACTGATGTACACTAAATGCCTAGAAGGGAGCTGGTGCGTGGTTGGTGTGCAGCAAATATTTGCTAATGAAGGAATAAATAAACAGACTCATTTCGTGAAAAAAACAAGTTCAACTTTCACAGCTTAGCTGATCCACATGACCTCTCCTTTAAAAAACACGCAATGCGACCGGGCGCGGTGGCTCACGCCTGTCATCCCAGCACTTTGGGAGACCAAGGCAGGCAGATCGCGAGGTCAGGAGATTGAGACCATCCTGGCTAACACAGTGAAACCCGTCTCTACTACAAAATACAAAAAAAAAAAAAAAAAAAAAATTAGCCGGGCATGTTGGTTGGTGCCTATAGTCCCAGCTACTGGGGAGGCTGAGGCAGGAGAATGGCATGAACCCGGGAGGCGGAGCTTGCAGTGAGTGGAGATTGCGCCACTGCACTCCAGACTGGGGGACAGAGCGAGACTCCATCTCAAAAAAAAAAAAAAAAAAAAAAAAAAAAAAAATGCACCATAGCATCAAGTTATACCCGAGCTCTGAGATGTGGCCAGTTTTCCCTTTTTCTTTTCTCCTCCTCCTCTGGTCTTCCTCCTACTTCTTCCTCTTCCGCCGCCTCTTTTTCTTCTTTCTTCTTCCTTCTTCTTCTTCCCCCTCCCCTCCCCTTCCCTCTCCTGCCGGTATACATGATACTGACTGACTCTTTAGTCTCATCTCTGGACCTTTTTGATGAAGCCCAGAGCCTGCAAACCAAAGGCCAGGGGGCCAAAGTTGGCATGCAGATATGTTTTTTAAGACCTACAAAATATTTGCCTTCACAGTGGTTAAAATGAATACAAATGCATCACCAATCTTTGGAAAAAAGTATATATTTTATATATGTATATATAAATTTTTTGAAACAGGGTCTCATTCTGTCACCCAGACTGGAGTGCAGTGGCATGATTACAGCTCACTGCAGCCTCAGACTCCTGGGCTCAAGTGATCCTCCCACTTAATTCTCCCAACTATTTGGGACTACAGGCAAGTGCCAATATGGAATATTTCAAAGATACTTAAACTTCAAAACTATCAAAGATATCAACATCTTCTTCTATCTTCTGAAAAATCAGATTTGCTAACATTGGGCCACATCCCCAGTCGGCAGAAGCTAAGCGCCAGCTGCCCCATAGGGCACCGTCTCCATCACCTCCTACTGTGTCCCCGTCACTGGCACCAAGATTAGCAGTGTTCTTGCTGAGCTGTGGCTCCTTCCATAGCCTGCTTTATGTACTTTGTGATTTGTACCCATCTGGCCTCTATAGAAATTTGAGTTTCTAGCCCTTGGTTTTAAAGACAGTGAAGAGATCTGCAGTTCCCAGAACTTGTCCTGTGATCTTTTTTGTTTCCAGGCTTTTGCCAATGCTGGCTTTCAACCTGGAATATTCACTTTCCCCTCTTGACCTGGTCATCTCCTACTCATTACCTTAGATGGCACTTCCTGTAGGAAGCATGTTTTGGTTTTCCAATATAGGGTTAAGTGCCCTTCCTTGTAACAATGCAGGAAGTTCCCTTCCTCTCATTTTGCTGTGAAGTCATCTCTATCACTTTGGATTATAATTTCTTATCTTCTTCCCTACTAGATTTAGAGCATTTTAAAGGTAGGGACATGTCTTGTTCATCTTAAGTCCAGGAGTTGGCAAATTATAGCCCACAGGTGAAACCTAACCTGCAGCCTGTTTGTGTACAGCTCTAACGCTAAAAGCGGTTCCTACATTTTTAGAGCATGGTAAGAACAAAACAGTATGTGAGAGACAGCCTATGTGGCCTACAATGCCTAAAATATTCACTCTCATAGTCTTTACAGAAAAAGTTTGTTGATCCCTATTCTAGCCTTCCAGGTGGCACAAAGTAAGTACTGAATAAATATGAAATGAATAAACAGTTGTTGCCTTATACCTGGCATTCCAAGTAATGCACATGTACTGGAGATTCTAAATTGAGTGGAGAGATAAAGACATTATATAAAAGCTTATCCATGTATGGTTACTTAACCTCATCATTTTACTCACTCCAGGGGGAACCCTCCCCCGCCTTCCCCACTGCATGATGCTGCTCACACATTACATATATGTAATACATGTTTACATTACAATAACACATTATAACAGTATATTATATAATATATGTCATTTACATAATATAAATATTATACTTACATAATATATTTAGATAATAATAATTTATTATTATTTTCTATTTCACAAACACTCAGATCTTCCAAATTTGTTCTAGCCACAGAACCTTTGCGTTCTCCATTCCTTCTGCATGGAGTGCTTTTCCCCTAGATTCCTGCACAGCTGGCTTCTCTTCAACACTCAGGTCACTGCTCAAATATCACATCTTCAGAGACACTTCCTTCTCTTTATCTCATTACTCTGTTTTATCTTCTTCATAGCACAGTTCACCATCTGAAGTTATCTTATTTCTTTGTATACTTATTTATGGTCTGTCTTTCTCCACAAATGATGTAAGCTTTATGAAGGCAGGCACATGGTCTGTTTTCCTTACTTTCTGTATCCTTACCATTTAGAACTGTGCCTGGTGTATGACAGGTTCTCAAACACATTCTTTAAATAAATGCAGTGAGATAGAAACTAAGTGCATGATGTTCACATCAGCTTCTTTCTTGCACAGCTATTCGATTCAAGTACTAAATCTGAGAGCCGAACCTCTGATTCAAGAAAAGTGAAAACTTTACACGCTTAAAGTCTATTGTGCTACAGTTGGGCTGATTGAGGTGTGACACCTCACTGGGAAAAACAAGCCTCTTTGAGAAGCCTGTAGGTGTGGGTACAAGGCCATGTCCCACTTGGCAGGAAATCTTGGGAGCCCATACTACAAAAAAGCAGAAATGAGGTTCCGCAGGAAAGCTCTGAATTAATGAGCATCACTGGCTGGCAGGCTTTCAGTTCACTCTCAGCCCAAATATCAAACCTGCCAGTGGATAAATGGCTTTAAATTAAAGCAAAAGGGCTGGTCATGTTTGCTTGCCAGCTAGTGCATGAAACATTTTCAGGACCCTTAAAGGCATCAAGGACTATTTGTTTATTGACGTCGCTCCCTCTAGGGCTGACTCCAATTTAAACTCTGGATCTCTTTGTTAAAATATGAAAATGATTCTGCATAATTTTAAGCTCTATCATTCTCATTGTTCTCCAGAAACACATCTCTGAGAAAAACATTTTTTTAACAGAAAATCTGTAAAGATGGGTAAGAATATACAAAATCTGACTTCAAGAAATAAATAGTTACAGTGAATTGATGCCAACTTAACTGCCTGTTGAATATTTAGTGCAAAAGAGAGTATATCTTGGTCAGGAAAACACTCCATCACTTGATTTCCCTTTCAACTGATTTTGTGTCATTAATACTTCTATTTGTCTTAATAAATCAGCAACTGTTCTCTTGAACACTTAGCTAGAGGTTGCCTCCTTAGGGTGGAACCCAGCCACATAAATAAACATTAACCTTTCTGGATATAGTCATGGGATTTGATATAATGATGTGGCACCCTCAGACACAGAGATGTCCAGAAGCATTTTTGTGAGTGAAAATTAAACGAGAATTCATAGGTAGCTGTAGACAGATCTTTTATGCAGGGCAGACACTTCACTGGTATCTAGCCCTTTCAGAACTGGATGAAGTGTGGAAGGGAATGTCTATGAACAGTTAAGATCAGTGTTACCAAGACCAAGCCTGAGCGACACGGCCTGAAACCAACCATAGGAGAAGCCTCCATCAGAACTGGTCTGTTTCCTCTTGGCTTACAAGAAACTTTCATTCCACCAATTTTTATGGCAGTTATTATATTCCCAGCACTAGACCAGGCTCTGGGATAGAGATGCAGTCTCTGTACTCTGGGGGCTTACTAAGGGGACAAGTGTGGGAAGTACCGTGCTGAGTTGTAGGTGATGGGCACAAGAACTGAGGTCCAGTTCCTGGCTTCTTTGGTTTCTTTCTTCCTTCAAGAAGGCCATTGATCTCCTGGCCTTTCTGACTTGCATTTCAGACCTCCTGAAAGCCACTCCTTCGTTCCTATACTCAATAGGGGAGGAGGCTAAACCCACGGACACAGAGATAAGTGGGCGGTTACTGCCCTATGGGAACTTATCTCTGGGACACAGAGATAAGTGGGGGTTACTGCCTAGTGGTGAAAAGAGGCAACTCGGCAAATAATTGTGAGTGTTTCTCCCTCATAAATGAGGTTACTAGATGCCCTTGAGGAAGGGAGTCAGCCCTAACACCAGTTTCTACTGTGCTGTGTCTGTAACTCTTGAGGTGCCTCAAAAATTCATATTTGTAGGCCTCATCCACAGGCCATGATACAGTAGGTTGAGAAGAAGTTGAGAAATGTGTATTGTTAACAGTGTATCCTAGTGATTCCAGCATATGGTCAGGTCTAGAAAGGGGACAGTAGACAAGTGGCGCTAGCAGAGGTGTTTCATAGGTGAAGGCTGTTGGTCCTCTAAGACTTCAGAGGCATTGGGTTTATACCAGGTATAGTTTGGATGAAGGAAGGCTATTCCAGGGATATAGGATCACATGGTACAACTCATGGGGTGATGAATGTCAGGGGCATTGAGGGAACTGGGAAAGGCAGGTGTGAACAAAGGAATGACAAAAGCTGAAGTTGGGGAGGAGAGAAGGGGGCTGACTAAGAAGATATGTAGTAAAGGGTTAAGAAGCTTGGCATGAATTCTATAGGAAAGAGTGGCATGGTCCCAGCAGAGTTCAGGAACACAGTGCTGGTGGCAAGATGGCAAGGGTCTAGAGTAGCAGGACTAGAGGCAGAGGAACTGTCTTAGTTATCAATTGCTGTATAATAAATTACCCCAAAACGTAGTGGCTTTATACAATAACATTTTATTTGCTCCTCACTTGCTGTAGGTCAGGGATCCAGGCAGGGTAGGACTGGGAAGTTCTGCTCTGCATGGTTTGGCTGTGGCTTAGCTGGTGGTTGGGCTGGACTGGAAGGTCTGAGAAAGCCCCATCCTTCTGCCTGGTACCCTGGTGCTCCTCCGCATGGCCTCTCTCTCTCTCTAGTGGGAAGGGAGTTACTTAGGATTCTTCATGGAATGATGATTTGGGGGCAGTTGAACTTATTATACAGGGCCTGGCTTCCAGGAGGGAGCATTCCAAGTGCAAAGGCAGACGTCTTATGGCCAGCCTTGGAAGTTACTTCCACATTACAACCATGCTGCTTTCATGGGTTGAAATAGGTCACAGGGCCAGCTCAGACTCAAGAAGAAGGGAAATAGACTCCAACTCTTGATGCGGGGGAGGCAAGGTCATATTGCATAAGACCTGGGGGATGGAGACATTGGCACAGCTACCTTGGTAAACACCATCTACCATAGGACTAACTGGAATATTCTGATCTCTTAGACAAGAGATAAAGAGGCCTAAAGCATGGCAGTAGCAACAGTGATAGAAAGGGATGCCCCTGGGAGATGTTTTAGAAGTAGAATTACATGGCCAGGCTCAGTGGCTCATGCCTGTAATCCCAGCACTTTGAGAGGCTGAGGCAGGCGGATCACCTGAGATCAGGAGTTCGAGACTAGCCTGACCAATATGGAGAAACCCTGTCTCTACTAAAAATACAAAAAAAAAAAAAAAAAAAAATCAGCCAGGTGTGGTGGTGCATGCCTGTAATCCCAGCTACTCGGGAGGCTGAAGCTGGAGAATTGCTTGAACCCAGTAGGTGGAGGTTGTGGTGAGCTGAGATGGTGCCACTGCACTCCAGCCTGGGCAACAAGAGTGAAACTCCATCTCAAAAAAAAAAAAAAAAGTATAATTATGTTACATAACCTGCTTCCTGACTGGACTGGAGGAAGAGGATGGAAGGGTCAAGATTGATTCCTAAGTTTCTGGTTGGCCTAAGTGACACCATCCACTGAGAAAAGGAGAGGTCCAGGGCAGTTTGATGAGTGTGAGTGTGGCCAAAGCTGAGGTTGGTTTGTGACATGCTGAGTTTGAGACCCCTCTGCATGGAGAAGTTGAATAGGCATTGGAGCTCAGGAGAGAGATGTAGCTTAAAGATGCAACAAGTCCCTGGCATTGAAGCCTTAGGAATGGATAAGTCGACATACCTAATTTGACTACCTTCCCTCTCACATTCAGGTGTTACTAATGTGACAGAATTAAACGATGAGGCCTTTGGGGGGTGATTAGCCCATGAGTGTTTCTCCCTCATAAATGAGATTACTAGATGCCCTTGAGGAAGGGAGTTAGCGCTCTCTTGCCCTTCTGCTTTCTGCCATGTGAGGATGCAGTAAGAAAGCCCATACCAGATGCCAGCACCTTCATTTTGAACTTCCTAGCTTCCAGAACTCAGAGAGAACAAATTTCTGTTCTTTATGAGTTACTCAGTCTCAGGTATCCTGCTATGGAAGCGTAAATGAACTAACACAGGTGCATCCTCTTATTTTCATTTACAGGTGAGCAATGCAACCTTTAGAGGCTCAGGACATTGCCCAGGGTGAGAGCTGGCAAATGGTGAGTCAGCATTTGAACCAGCCTTACTCCACAGCCCATTCTCTTAAGGATTACCTTACCTTGCTCTCAGCAGGCAGTCCCTGAGCCCTTGTGATCTTGCTGTAAGGGGAAGCCAAGGCCCTTAAAACATTAGCTTATGACAGCAGCTCCAGATGGAACTCTGGTCGTAATCACAAGCTGAGCCCCAACCCTTGTCACACATTGAGCCCTGACCCTGGTCCATACTGAACCCCAATCCTGGTCACACACCGAGCCCTGACCTTGGTCCATACTGAACCCCAGTCCTGGTCACACACTGAGCCCTAACCCTGGTAATACAGTGAGCCCTGTGCTGTTATTGCAGCATGAAACAGACAAAGACACTACGTTTTCCTTTTTTATCTTCATCCACTTTATTAGTGTCAAGAGCAGCTTAAACCTTTTGATTGGATATATCTTTTCTAAACACAAAATGAATGTAAAAACACATCCCGGTTGGGGGCCAAATGACAGACACAAGCCAAAGACACAAACCAAAGAAGGAAGACGAGCAAATCTCCTCCTCAAAGTGAATCAGAGGGCATCTGATTTTGCCCTCCCCCTGCTGTGGCTTCACGGAAGTGGTCTGTTTGCAATTAATCATCATTTCTATTCGCCCTTCTCCCATCCCAAAGAGCAAAATCAGAAGTATGAATCAGGTCTCAACTTAGCAATTGGGAAAAACATTGTAGAGGCTATATTTTAAAACATTTTAAAAATATCTCCTCAGAGATAGCTTCCAAGGGGAGAATCACTTAAAACATATGTAATGGGAACATTTTTCTTTTGAGAGTTTTTGTGTATTCATTTTACACAAAAATGTAAAAGTTTAAGTTCCTGTATGTAATTTTATTTTTGTAAATTTTTATTTATTTTTCTAAGTCTGATTTTAAAGGATCAACTTCTATTCTTAGATTGTAGGAAGACTATGTCCAGAAACTATCTATGACTAAAGTATCTTTACCAATGTAACCATACAAAAAGGAGGAAAATTCTGGAAGTCCCCTAGTCTGAAAACTGTTAACAGCTTTTGAAGACTGTTTTTTTTCAAGTGATACTTAGTTCATAGAATAGACATATAAAAAATGAAACAAAACATAAGACTTGCCTTGTAGTTGAATCTCAGTACTTTGATACCATACATGTACAAGGCTTTTATGATAAAATGGAAATATTCTATTCTGCGGAAAAGCAAACATTGATTACAAGATATATTTATTTAATGTCATAAAGTACCAGTCAAGCTTTCGGTGAAGATAGAAGGATGAATCCAGGTCATAGAAACTTCCTGTTACCTGAACACATAAATAAAAAATAATAAAATAATAAAAAAGGAAACCAGGAAGGGATACCATTTCATGTCCTAAGTTTAAAAATGGGGTCCTAAGAAGGAAATCAACCTTACTGGAAAGATTCCATGTGGGTCTTAACATAGGCTCTACCCCACCTCGAAGCTACATTGGGGAAAGAAGATGGACTTGTTAACACATCTTGAGAATTTCCTCTTAAATCCCAAATTTCAGAAGAAATACACTAGGGAAGTGAGTGAGCTACTTGGAGGAAACATAAAGGAAAATCCTCAAGAGAAAAAGCTTCAGTTTCAGTCATTGCAGCATCCTAGGAT
Source organism: Chlorocebus sabaeus (assembly GCF_047675955.1). Classification (NCBI taxonomy): domain Eukaryota; kingdom Metazoa; phylum Chordata; class Mammalia; order Primates; family Cercopithecidae; genus Chlorocebus; species Chlorocebus sabaeus. The sequence continues at coordinate 55,824,280 of NC_132929.1, read as the reverse complement.
GGCATCTAATGCAGAGAAAAAATATAGGAATATTGATTTTTTCAAGGCTCTTTGCTGAACTTAGAGATCTAATAAAGCATTTTTAGTTAAGGGTAACAAACCCAGGATATTTTATATAACATTTGAATGGGGAGTTCTGTCTTTCTCCCCCTCTTTCCAAATTCTGTGGTTATAGAAATAATAGGTCATATTACTCCAAGTCCCCAGACTATAGTTGGAAAGGGAAGATAAACAGGTATAATATTAAGGTGAACATGGTGCCAAAGAGAACTCATCTGTACTAAACTATAGCAAGGAAAAAGTGTGGATGAAAGTGCCCACATAAGCCTGAGCAAAATGAAAAGAAACATCATAGTAATATTCAAAAGCACAGTTTCATCGTCTTTAAAATGGAGCAAATACTTGTATCTGCCTAATAGGGTTATGTTATAAGAATTAGAGGATTAACATACGGAAATTGCAGAGAACAGAGTCTGGCACACAGAGAACATTTCTGTAACTGTTAACAAGAAAAATAATGGTTTTATTAAAATAGTACAGGAAAAGGTAAGATCAATCTAGCACACTAAAGACAGATAAACAGTCTGCAAAAGAGGACAACTTACAGGAAAGATCACCTGACAGTATTTTACTCTAAAGAGCTTAATAAAACTATGAATTTTATTAAACAAGTGTTTGACAACAGATTTAAAAAGAAAAACAGAATAAAAAGAGAAAGAGGAATGCAGAGAAACAAAAACACCCAATGCATTACATAATTTATAACTAAATTAGAATTTTCAAGGATTAGAATGGCCATAACTGAAAATTGAATTGCTAACACACAAGAGAGGCTCAATTGAGTGCTGAGAATAATCAAGAGAGAAAAGCAGTTCAAGAAGGACTAATGGATATAAGTGATTAATAAAGATGATCCAACATCATCCAACAAAATAAATTATGTGCAAGAAACTATAGAATAAATGACATACAAACAAGTGACACCAAAAAAATAGCCAAAGTTGTGATAGAATAAATTTTTCCTTGAAATAAGTAAAAATCGAATATGCATGTTGAAAGAACCCACCATGTTTCAGGAAATATTGACAAAATGATATAGCGTGCTGATGCAGAACATTAGAATTTACTGAACACGTGTTGTTAAATAATTAATTTATGTTTTTACTTTGAAGTTCAGGGGTACATGTGCAGGTTTGTTACATAGGTAAACTTGTGTCACAGAGGTTTGTTGTACAGATTATTTCACCATCCAGATATTAACCCTAGTACCCATTAGTTATTTTTCCTGATCCTCTCCCTCCTCCCACCCTCCACCCTTCAATAGGCCCCAGTGTGTGTTGTTCCCCTGTGTGTGTCCATGTGTTCTCATCATTTAGCTCCCACTTGTCAGTGAGAACATTCAGCATTTGGTTTTCTGCTCCTGTGTTAGTTTGCTAAGGATAATAGCCTCCAGCTCCATCCATGTCTCTGCAAAGGGCATGATCTCATTCTTTTTATGGCTGCATAGTATTCCATGGTGTATAGGTACCACATTTTGTTTATTCAGTCTATCATTGATAGGCATTTAGGTTGATTCTATGTCTTTGCTATTGTGAATAGTGTTGCAATGAACATTGGCATCTGTGTGTCTTTATAATAAAACAATTTATATTCCTTTGTGTATATACTCAGCAATGGGATTGCTGGGTAGAATGGTATTTCTGTCTTTAGGTCTTTGAAGAATCACTACACTGTCCTTCACAATGGCTGAACTAATTTACACTCCCACCAGCAGTGTGTGAGCATTCCTTTTTCTTCCTACCCTCGCTAGCATCTGTTATTTTTTGACTTTTTAGTAATAGCCATTCTGACTGGTGTAAGGTGGAATCTCATTGTGGTTTTGATTTGCATTTCTCTAATGATCAGTGATGTTGAACTTTTTTTCATATGATTTTTGGTGCATATATGTCTTATAAACCTTTTTAAAAAGAAGAAAGATCTCTTCAAGTACCTAGGCAGAAAAATCAAGATACCTACAAATAAACAAAATCTCATTGACCTAATACTTTTTCATAGCAATATTCAATGCCAGAACACAATGTCTAAAGTTCAAGGGAAAAGAGGGTTTGACCTGATAATTTTCTACCAATTTAATCATCTCTCGCATATGAAGACCATATGAGGGAAATACTCCAATGAGAATTATAGCACGTATGAGCTTTACTTGGGAGAAAACAAGAACATGAATACCTACTGTTCAGCTGTAAAATCAAGGCTGTCATTGATTTCTCTAATTCACAAAAGAAGAGTCCACTATATAAGGACTAGAGGATCATTTAGAGTTGAAGCCAATGGAGCAATATCTATAAGGTGTTGAGCAGAAGAAAATGTGACATGTGAGTAGTGTATGTAGTTAAGATATCTTTTGAGTATCTGAGTGAAGGTCTTTTTTAGACATAATGTGAGTAAAGCATATGTGAGTAAAACAAACTAACTGACAATGAAATCCAGCCAACCAAGAAATTAAACACCCCTCCCTCCTGAGGAATGAAAAAGTTAAAAAAAAAAAAAAAAAAAAAAAAAAAAAAAAAAAAACCAACACACTGGTAGTCCTTTTATTGTGGGAGTTCTACTTATAGAACCAAATCCAAGATTTATAAACATGGGGAAATAAAAATTATTAACAAAATCTAAATTTTGTTAGGAGTGAAAAAGGATGAGAATATTAATTACTAATGTAGCAGCATGTTAATACCGAACTCTTCCTGTCTGGGTATCTGGAGAGGTTCCTAAGGCTAAGGATAAAACACTAGGTGCCACCTTTCCCCATGTTTCAAAGTTTGGTGCTGGACTCCATTTGCAGAACTCTTGGAGGGGATGGCTAAAAATATTCTTATATTAAGAATATAAGAGGCTGGATGTGGTGGCTCACGCCTATAGTCCCAGCACTTTGGGAGGCTAAGGCAGGTGGAACACCTGAGGTCAGGAATTCAAGACCAGCCTGACCAATATGGTGAAACCCCATCTCCACTAAAAATACAAAAATTAGCTGGGCAAGGTGGCAGGTACCTGTAGTCCCAGCTACTCGGGAAGCTGAGACAGGAGAATCTCTTGAATCCAGGAGGCGGAAGTTGCAATGAGCTGAGATTGCACCACTGCACTCCAGCCTGGGCGACAGTGAGACCCTGTCTCCAAAAGCAGTAGCTGCAACACTAGACAGATGGCGGAGCAAGAACAAAGAAAAATCTCTTTGGTTCCAGAAAAATCTCCTGAAAAAGGGGAAGGCTTATCAAACCCTCAAAACCACCCAGGCAAAGCAGCCACTTTTGGCAAAGAAGGAGCAGAGGAAAGGAAAAGGGTTCAGGTTTAAGACACTGGAATCATTCCTACATGATTTCTGGCAGCAGAAACATGACAAGGTGCATCTCAGATGACTAGAAGTGAAACCTCATGCCTTGGAATTGCCAGATAAACATTCCTTGGCTTTGTTGTACGCATTGAAAGGATTGATGGTGTGAGCTTACTGGTGCAGAGAACCATCACAAGACTGCCTGAAGACAATTTTTACTGGTGTCTTTGTAAAGTCACTCCCCAGAACCTAAAAATGCTGCTTATAGTGGAACCTTATGTGACCTGGGGATTTCCACATCTGATGTCTGTCCTGGAACTCATTTTGAAACGCGGACAAGCCAAGGTCAAGAATAAGACCCTCCCTCTGACAGACAAAACAGTGATTGAGGAGCACCTGGGGAAGTTTGGTGTCATTTGCTTGGAAGATCTCATTCATGAAATTGCCTTCCCAGGGAAGCACTTCCAGGAGATCTCATGGTTCTTGTGCCTTTTCCATCTCTCAGTGACCCATCATGGTACGAACAATAGAGTGGGCTTCCTCAAGGAGTGGGCATACCTGGCTATCGGGGTGAACGCATCAATCAGTTCATCTGCCTGCTTAACTAGACCCAGGTGCCAAACTGCAGTAAATTTCTATCAGTGAAGTGGAAGCACGTGTTTCTGTTTTTTGTTTGGAATTTTTACTGAGTATCTTTAGAGAAAATTATTTCCTACTTTATCTTCAAAAACTGGAAAGGAAGCATCAAAGAAAAGAGAGTAGTTTATGTTCATGGCAAGCACCTCTCATCACAATCCAGTTCCAAGGAAAAATTCCAGCATTTTCTACATTGGCTGCCATCTCTTCTGAAATCAGCACATTCCATGGAGGAAGGAGTCCTGCTTTTGTGTATCTTCTATCCTAGGGTTTAATGTTGGTAAATGAGTAACTCTAGCATTTGTACAAGGCTCCCTAAGACTCCTGCAGTGGTTGACCAAGTCCAGGGACATAATTGAATCTGGAGATTCCTGGGGCCTTGTTTTGAAAAAGACTTGAAATACACATAGGAAGAAAGGATCAAAAATAAATGTTCACTTGTCTCTGCAAAAAAAAAAAAAAAAGAAGAGTATAAGAATATTAAGGGATTATATTTTGATCCCTTAGTCTATCACTTCCCTGGAGTATTTGAAAGAGCGAACATTGAAAGAGAAAGAAAAAAAATATCTCTGGAGAGTGAGGCAGCAGTGCTGTGGCAGTTTTCCCTTCCCTGGGCTGTGGAGAGTTGCTGAGAGGGATGATGCTTTGAGATCACTTCAGGCTTGGTGTGAAGGTTTTCACCTTTAGAACTTGATATGTGTTCTGAGGGTTGAAGGGACACAGTGGACTGGTAGCAGACTCAGGACTATGAAATCTAAAGGCAGGAGGTTGCAGCAGGCTTTCGACCCCAGGTAGCAGAACAAAGAGGAAGATAATTGCTTTGGGGATAGGTGCCACTTCCACCACTGGCAGGGGCAAGCTTTCAGGAATGTTTCCCATGCAGCAGATGTGGGCATTGGGAAAACCAGCATGGAATGTAGACTTTGCCCAAGGGACTTTGTCCAGGTGGGCCATTGGGAAGGCAGTGGGGGCTCTAACAGGAATGTATACAAGGCCTGTCTCTGGATGCCAGGTTTCAGGAGTTGGAATCATATATAGCCAGGCCAGAGGAAAGGCATCGTCCACGTCGTAAAAATTTCCATTGGAGTTTCCCAAACTACAAGAAACCCCTAAAAGAGCCTCCAGATGTCACAAAAGTATCAACAAAGTAAGATCTTTCCCTAAATTCCCTTTCCTCCTGTGCTTAGCTGTGAACAGGTCATCTGGGAAGATGAGGGAGCAGGGGAGAAAGGTAGAAGAACAGTGCTGGGAAGGAGAGAAGAAATCCCCCATTAACCTGATACCCCAATGTTATAGGACCTAGCAAAGGAGTAGGTGTCCTTGATTTTTCATTGCTGCTGCCTGATTGTCGCTTTTTCTTTTTCCCTAAAGCCTTCCAACTCCCTTAGCAAATGTTATCAGTTACACTACCTATGTACCCTTTTTATAGCACTTATGCCCAATCTTTGTGGCCATTCTCTTTTGATCATTTATTCATTGGATGTTAGCAATTGGTTTACTGCCTATCTCTATAATCATCATGCTTGGTGACTTCAACATCCATGTAGACTGCTTATCCAAAAGCCTGACCTCTCAGTTTCTTGATTTCCTTTATTCTCTGTTCTTTTCCTCCGTCACAGTTCAGCCATCAATTATTAGTAATGGCACCAACTCCAAAATCTTGACTCAAGTTTCCCATTCTATGATCTTTCTTCCACGCTTCTAGTTTAAATTCTACCAATTATTTGACCTATAAGGACCTCCCAGTCATCAATTAAGTCTACTACATTACTTTACTTTCATTTTTATCTATGAATTCCATGGTTTATCATTATAACCACTCATTTGCTTAACTACTTCACTCTCTCACCCCTCTCTCCCTCTGTCATACTTGCCTAATTTGGCTAAAGGCAGTACTCTGTTTACTTTTTCATCTGTAACTATGCAGTTAAATGTGACTAGAAAAAACCATAACGATACTCAATGGTCTTGCTCTAATTTAGGACCATGCAACTCAGCAAGCCTTATCCATTTTTCTGGTCAGTTCCTTTGTCCATTCTCCTGAATTACCACTTCAACCTTCTTCCTAACCTCCCACCTCACCCTCATCCCCCTTTCAGTCTAAGCTAACGATCTAGCTTTTTTTTTTTTTTTTTTTTAAATAAGAAAACAGAAGTAATCAGAATATAACCTCCTGATTTTCCATAACTAGGGCTGCATACCTACCTATATCTACAGTACTTACATCCTTTGTCCTCCCTTCTCTCATAAAGGATAAACTCTCCCTGCTTCTGCCCAAGGCCAAGGTTTGTTCTTGTGCCTTGGATTCCAATCCCTTTGTCCTACTCATACTTTGCTTTGTTAATGATCATTTCTCTCCTTCAAGAACAATTTTCCCTTCAACTGAATCATTCCTGTTACCAATTAAACACACCCCAATATCTCCCATATAAAAAATAACTATCCCTGGAATCCACATATCCCTCCAATGATAGCCTTATTTATCTTCTCTAAAGGCAAAACCATCTTTAAAGTGTTTTCTATACTTACCTTCTTCATGTCCCACGTTCTTGAAGCAGATCTAATTACTACCACTCAACTGAAACTTTTGTCAAGGTCACCAATGACTTCCACGTTAAGTCTAGTGGTCAATTCCAAATGCTCATCTTGGTAGATCCTTCAGCTTATTTAAAGTGTTAAGTTACTCTGTCTTTCTTGAAATACTTTCTTTTTTGGTTTCTGAGACTCTGTACTCTTCTACCTTTCCTCCTACCCCACTGCCAGTTCTGTCACTGTCTTCTTATTCTCAGTTCAATCCTTTTATTCACTGCCTCTAAATGTTGGGATGTCCCAAGGCGCAACTCTTAGATCACTTTCTTCTGCCTGCATTTGCTTCCTAGGCAGTCTCATCTAGCTTCATGGCATCAAAAGCCCTAACACACTAATGATTTCCAAATTTACCCAGCCCGCTTCCCGATTCTGACCTCCAAATTTGGAAATACAACTGGCTTCTCTATTCTCCCAGCTCAACTGTCTCATAGGTATCTCAAACATAGCATGTTCAAAGCAATTCTTTATTTACTTCTTCCCACATATCTGATCACACCTCTCCCATTCATTCTTCCCCATTCCCATATAGGGCACTACCATTCATGCCATTGCTTAGGCCCAAAGCCAAGGCATCTTTCTCAACTTTCCTCTTTCTTTCACACCCTGTTATGGATTGAATATTGCCCCCAACCCCCCACAACAAACACCAAAACAAAACAAAAACAAGATACATTGAAATCCTAGAAACCAGTACCTCACAATGTGACTTTATTTGGAAATGGTGTAATTAGTCAAGATGAGGCCATACTGGAATAGCGTGGGCCCCTGGCCCAATATGATGGATGTCCTTGTAAGAAGATGGCTATGTGAAGACAAAGATGTACAGGAAATGCCCTGTGTGACAGTGAAAGCAAAGATTGAATTTACAGCAGCTGCCCACTAAGGAATGACAAAGACTGACAGCAAACCACTAGAAGCTAGGAAGAGGCAAGGAACTATTGCCCTGCAGGTTTCAGAGGGAGCATGATCTTGCCGACACCTTGATTTCAGACGTCTAACCTCCAGAACTGTGAGACAATACATTTCCATTGTCTTAAGCCACTCAGCTTGTTTTACTTGGGTACAGAAGCCCTAGGAAGCGAATGTATGTCCCCATATTCTCCTCACTAGCAGGTCTTCTTGGCTCTGCCTTTGGAAAGATAGCAATAACCTGTCCATTTATCTCCCTGCTTCTACTCTTGCCCTAGTCCACCAGAGCTATTTTCTATGGCTCAGTTCAAGCGATCTTTTCAAAATGTAAACCACGTCATGTCATTTCGTTGCTCAAGACCTTCGAATGGCTTCTCATTACAAACAGAATAAACCTTAAATGTCTTACCCAGGCTTATCGGGCTCTGCATATCCTGGCCTCCAGCCTCCTCTCATCTCCTATCCCTTGCTCACTCAGGTCTCAGCACATTGACCTTTTTGCTGTTGCTGTGACATGCTGAGCTGGTCCAGCTGATGTGGTTTAGATATTTGTCCTCCTAAAATCTCATGTTGAAACCTGATCCTCAATCTTGGAGGTGGGGCCTGGTGGGAGGTGTTTGGGTCATGGGGGTGGATCCCTCATGAATGGCTTGTTGCAGCCCCCATGGTAATAAGTGAGTTCTCACTCTGTTAGTTCCTCCAGAACTGATTGTTGAAAAGAGCCTGGCACCTCCTCTGTCTCTCTTGCTTCTACTCTCATCATGTGATCTGCACACACCAGTTCCCCTTCACCTTCTGCCAAGAGTGGAAACTTCCTGAGGCCCTCACCAGAAGCAGATGCTGGCGTCATACTTCTTGTACAGGTTGCAGAACCCTGAACCAAATAAACTTCTTTTCTTTGTAAATAACACTGTCTCAAATATTCCTTTATAACAACACAAAAATGGACTGACACCAGCCTTAGGGCATCTGCGTTTGCAATTCTCTCTGTCTGGAATGCTCTTTCCCCACATGTATTCATGCCTTAGTTCTCCTTCTCATTCAGGCTCCTTTTCTTATCCCCAGAGAAGCTTTCTATGCCTACCTGATCTTAATTGGCCCTTCTAACACTTTACTCTGCTTTATTTCTCTTCCTAGCACACATACCCATCTGAAATTTTCATATTTATTGATTGCACTATTAAATTGCCAGTGCCTTTGCAGAGTCATGCATGTGGTAGATAGTGAATGAATGAATTCCAGCATTTGTCCAAAATTCAAATATGAATTTAAAAAAATATGACTTCCACCTCTTTCATTTTTAATTAAAGCTTTCTTGGTTTTGACAGAACTTTTAGAAATGAATATCTCTGTGATGAAGAAACATTTATCTGAAGTTTAGCAATTTCTTCAGTTTCTTGGCAATTCTTCTTTCTTCTGTTAAATACAATTAATATTAAAAATCTTTTATTTAAATAACTTGAGAAACATAGTCCCAGTTGCTGTATAAATGCAAAAAGCAATGTCTGCAGTGATAGTCCCCCAAGAGGAATGATGATTTATAGGGAGGGGGTTGGATTTGGAGGAGATACTTGTTTGTTTGTTTTCCTTTTTCTACTCTTAGGTATCACTTGAATGTTATAGCTAGTGTATGTCTTTCATATAAAATATACACCCATTGTTCTTTTTTAAAAACCTCTCAAATAAGGTTTTAATGATAGAACATAGCAAAGTTAAAATATAAAAAAGCAAGATTTGTATTTAACACAAGCTGATGTAAGTCTTCAGAGAAATCTTGAGTTATGCCTTAATTTCACAGGATGTAGGAGAATCAGAAATTACTTTTTGTTCATTCAGACTGATTTTTCACAGCAAAGCAAACTGAGGTAGTTTGGCTATTCGGTGCATAGTATTATAACTTTAAGAAGTAGGAAAAAGTATCCTAGAACTCTGTGAATTCATACCTCATGTATTTCCAAAGACATTTTAAATCTGCCTTTTAGAATTTTGCTCCCAGATATGGACCAGGTTTGGCTTTCTCTCAAACATAGTCTCCTTGGAGAGAGATCATCTGAAAGACACAGGTGTGCGTGTGAATGGAAAGGAAAGGAAAGTGACTGCCTCTGCTTGGTGGTTGCTTGGGAAGCTTCAGCAGGAGCTGGGTATTGAAAAGTGGGAAGAGGAGAGGGAAAGGAAGAGAATCCCAGAAGTAACTGTGTGGATGAAGGAATGAGTTATACAAGCTAATGCTCTATCCCAGGAATGCCACGTCATCTCCATGTGGCTGGACAATGTGGGGAATGGGAGAAAGCAGAAGGAGAGGAAGCTGGAAAGATAGAGGGGCCAAGCTAGGAGAGGTCCTGAATGCCAAACCAAAGACTTTAGGTTTGATTCCGGAGGCCAGGAGCACACTCCAAAGAAAGAAGTAAAAGCACACAGTTGTAAGATCCAAACACAGATATAAGAGCTGTGTTTCTGATCTGTGTTTTTGAAAGATGACTCTGGTGACCACATGGAGGAGGGATAAGGCCAGGGTGAGACCAGATGCAAGGCAAACTTGTTCAGAGGCTGTTGTGATGATGGAAGGAAAAGAGAATGAGGACCAGAGAGAAAGACATAGATGGCGTACAGATGCAAGATTGTAAAGTAGAAATGATTGGGTTTGATAATTGATTTGATACGGCAGGAACTGGGAGGAGATTGGAGAGGAAGGAATCAAAAGATGGCTCTCAGATTTATAGCTTGAATAGCAGGACATTGGGACTGACCTAATAATTTTATAAAATGAACCAAATTACCATATTGAGAATGAGTTTCTGGTTTATAAAGTCTGCACATTTTCTTGTTCATGAAGTTTCACCATTTGGTGACTTATGATTTCTAACTTGCAGATGCAATGCCAAGCCTGGGAGCATGGCCTAGCTGGACAATGTGGTCTTGTACCAGGTGCCACCCCACAGCCCCAATGAGGAGAGATGCTTTAGGAAACATCCACAGAACATCAGGGCAGGTATGGCAATCTTTCTGAACATTTCAAAGAAACTTACGGTGTGTGGGTTTCCTTGGCAAACTTTCCTAGTGACACCATTGAGATTCAGCTAAGCCAGTAGGTACCCATAAGGTTTTTTAAGCCAAATTGTGAAATGTGAGTTGTCAGTCTTTATTCCCCAGGAAGAAACAGTTATCAGTAAAAACAGATGTGGTGGTTGCAACATTTAGATGAAATATTGATGACTTCTAAAAGGCCAGCTGGTAATCACTATTCCTTTTGATTCTGGAACCAATGATTGTGGTAATTCAGCTCTGCTGTAATTTTTTAGGGAACATGGCGTGGGGGAGTGTGTTCCATGTTGAAACTTTAAGAACTTCTCAGCTCCTGGAGTCCCTAAGTCTTCAAAGTATCCTTCCAAGATGAGAAATCAACCAAGGTTCTGCACCAAAATTTACCATGCTTAAGTCTCATCTTGTCAGTCTTTATCTGTTTTTAGTAAAATATCAAAATGCTTATCAATTAAGCACATGCTTGAGGTTTATCTAGATGGATCTTGGTTTTCCTGACTAACTTGATTTCCAAGGACCCCACGTGCTTTAGATGGTCAGTCCTGGCTGCCTCTGGTCTTTGCTCACTTGATTTCCTTCATTTGATATGTTGCCTTTGCCCTCTCACTGCTTATTAAGATCCTTTCCATGCTCAAACCAAACTCATAAGCTCCGTATTTTTGTGAAAACTTTTCCACTTGAAATTTATTGATTTATTCCTTGTGTTTGTTAGAACTTTGTGTATATACTCAAGATAGCATTTGCTAATTTGCCCTGTGATCAAGAATTACCCTTACTGGACTTTAAGTGTTTGAAGGAGGGACTGTGGGTTGACCTATGTTTATGAATTTCTGCCCTCCCCCAGTCCCTCTCCCTCCAAGGCCCGACACAGTGCCTTCAAAAGCAGCAGCTATTTTATTGAGGTTTTTGGTGTGATTTTAGATGCAAACATTCATGTAATCTCCAAAACAACTCAAGAAAATAGATGCTATTTTTATCTCCATTTTCCATGCTCTTTGACCTGGCAATTCTATTTATGAGAATTTAACCTATAAATATATTTGCACATATGAAACTGGCCCATGTACAAGGGTATACAAGGTTGCTCACTTCAGCACTGATTATAACAATGAGTGGGAACTTAACTAGAGGATTGGCTAACCAAACTATAGTGAATCTATGAGATAAAATGTGATTGGTCTGGAAAGGTCTCCAAGACACATTTTTAAGTGAAAAAAAGCAACCAAGTTGTACAGATGGTGTGTATAATATATTCCTATTTATATAAAATAATATATTTGTGCATATATTTGCATATCTGTGCATAGATTATCTTTGGAAGGATATATACTATAACAAGTTGACAACAACTTATTACCTCTGGGGAGAGTAACTCAGAGTCAGGTTACCTTGGTCATCACTCTGGTGATCTGACAGGGCCCCACACTCCCATCTTGGAGGTCATCCATCCCCAGTGTATCTCAGCCACTTAAACTGGAACCACATTACCACTAATGGTGGCTTTAAGTGCTTAATTTTTAAATCTAGTGGAAGTTGAGCTAGAGAAATAAGTGTAAAAGAATCCTTCTGTAATTTAGCAAGATGCTAGAATTCTTTCTTTTTAATTAAAAACCAAAACACTGAGACCATGCAGCAGCACATTAATCACAAGAGCAGTGGTATTGTTCCGTATTAATGGAAATTTCTGAAGGCAATCATATGAAAATGTTCAATTATGGTCTACAAAGGCCATGAACCTCTAAGATGTCTGTGGAGACTGAAAGGAGACCCTTTGTGCACCCACTGGGACTCTTCCTTCCTGCCGCCATGTTTCCTCATTTCCCTTCAGGGTGGTGTCCGTGAAGTTTTCCTCTAAAGGCACTCCAGCTGAGCTGTCAGCTTCCTGGGCTTTAATGCATAGTGATTGCTGCTATTTTTGTTATTTTCCGTCCCTCTGATGCTGATCCATTGTCCCTCCTGCAGTTGCCCTTTTCTGTTCTTTAGTGTTTTAATTAATGTTGTTTAATTATGCTTGGCCCCCTGAGGATTTTTGAGGGGTGAATTCAATGGGAAAGACTGAATGAATAAATTCTCCAGTCTTTTGCATACTTGTCAAGAGCTTCTCACCCAGGGGCACACCCAATTATTTCCAACACATCAATAATGCCAAAGCGAGGGATGATGGGATGTTTGGGAAGAAAAGAGGTCTGGCAAATGACTACTTTTTATTCCATGGTCCCAGCCTATAGGATGAGGTGATTATATGATTGGTATTGTAGGGGAAGCAACATTTTACCTATACCCTCTTATATTTTTTTGGCTGGGTCTGAGAATTAAATTGACATAAGACAAACGAGCAAGAGAAAAAACACAAAAAATTATTTAATGCAAGTTTTATGTAGCAAGGGAGGTTTCATAGGGAAATGAAGACCCAAAGATGCACTTAGAATTGAACACTTGTGTACTGAATTGGACAAAAATCAGTAAGTTGTGAAAATGTGGGGAGGCAAAGGGGCTACCTAGGGTAGTTAACTGAGTGGACAAGTGACCGGGAAGATAAGGGTTAGTTTTGCAAGTGCTATAATTTGGTTTGTTTGACCCCTGTACATTTCACATTGAAATTTGATTTCTGATGTTGGGAGTAGAGCCTAATGGGAGGTGTTTGGGTCATAGTGGCAGAACCCTTATGAATTTCTTGGTGCTGTCTTCATGCTAATGAGTAAGTTCTTACTCTGTTAGTTCCCATGAGAGCTGGTTGTTGAAAAGAGCCTGGCATCTCCTCCTCTCTCTCTCGCTTTCTCTCTTGCCATGTGATCTGCACACACCAGTTCCCCTTACCCTTCCTCCATGAGAGGAAGCAGCCTGAGGCCCTCGCCAGAAGCAGATACTGATGCCATGCTTCTTATGCAGCTTGCAGAACTGTGAGCCAAATAAATCTCTTTTCTTTATAAATTACCCAGCCTCAGGTGCTCCTCTATAGCATCACAAAAGGACTAAGACAACAAGGCTTGTTTGTACAGACATCCCTCAGCCTCAACTCTCCTTACAATTTCCTTCTGGTATAGGGAGGACATCTTTCACATCGGAATTTCATCTCTTGCTTTAAAGAAGAAGGAGGGTTAGAGTGTTCTTTTTGTACTTGCTGTTTTCTAAGTACTTTTAAATCAAAATAGTCAATACTCTAGAATGGTATATTTGGGGTGGTATATTCCGAACTCCTCTGAATTAAACTTAATTCAGTTATATCTCATTAGTGATACCTGTGGGATATAGTTAACAAAATGCAGCCCAGAAGTGGATGAAGCCTTCCAGGGAGGGTTGCATTCATCTGTATCAGTCAGTGGCCCCCTGTATCTGTCCTTTGTCCCTTTAAAGGTGACACATTGACACAGAGTGTCACTGACTGTGTCCTTCTGTTCACCTTGAGCTCTCCCATCATGGTGAGGAGGACGTTCTTTTAGCATCTGTGCCTCAGGCTTTCTCTCCAGAACCTGCTTCTTGTTCTGACTTCTTATGGTTATAGTTTGGTCTCCTCAGAATCCCTGACCTAAACAGGATTGACACCTTGGGCTCCCTGGGAGTTCTTTTCCATCCTCAGTCTGATTGACTTTTCCATCAGCATTGATTCCACCTCACATTTGCCATTTCTTTCTTTAGACTGTGCCCAAATCCATCCTTCCTTTATCTCTCAACGCTATCCCCTCAGTGCATGTCCGAGGAGTCTTGCTGCTAGGCTATTGCAATCAGTGATTTCCTTACAAAGCCCCTCCCTTTAAATATCCCCCAACCTGATATCCTATACGATTTCTACTACCCAGAAGGTAACTGCTGAATGTTACCGTGTGAAAGACTACCATGTGAAATCATCGGTTCTGCAAAAATAAACAAAGATGACCCAAATGAGAACAAGTGAAGGCTATTTGTTCTGAGCAAGCAAAGGAGTCAACCAGTATCACTTGCATTTGGCAGAGACTCAAAGTGGAAAACTTTATAGAGGACAAAAGGAAGACTGCAGGTGTGCCCTGATTGGAGGCTGTTGGAAGTGGGGAAGTTACAAGCAGGCTAACCAGAATGGGGCATCTTATGTTATGGGTTAGGGGAGCACATTTGGCCTTCCCTGATTGGCCCTAAGTTGCAAATGGGGCACAAAAATGGGGAAGCTGCCAATTGTTGATGACTCCTGATGATTTGGAGCTGCTTGTTACAGAGGTTGAAGTCTGCCTTCCCAGTCTGGTAGCTGCAAGTTGTAGATCAGAGTTGCTTTAGTAAATGATCTGGCCACTGTCTGTTTCTATATACAGTCTCTCAATTCTAAAAGGCATGTTTCCCACCTCCCATATTTTAACAATTTAACCCGAAATTGATGATCTTTTATTCTTCAACATGTCATCATTTAGTTGACAATTTTTTTCCTTCGTAGTTCAAAAAATAATGGTGCACTTAAAATTTAATGGCATCTTAGATTTGATGAAATATAATATTGTAGGGAAATAACTATATTTCCCCTTCTCAAGATTTGATACTATAGTGAGGGAGAGAAGACATCCAGAAAAAAAGTGATATTTCAATATGCATTTTAGGCAACTTTATATGGTCCATTACTAAGTCATTGGTCTGGATTATATGGCTGGAATTGTGGAGGTGGAAGAGAGCTTTGATCTGAATCTTAAGGATATTAAGCTGCAGAAGCACCAATAGAAATGGCTTATAGAGAGTCTACTATGGGCCAGATGTTACTCTGGGTGTAATGTATGAATTCTCTTTTACATAACAAGAAAGACTTGGAAAGCCAGAGAAAAGTTAGGAGGAAGGTGGAGTTCTCTTAGGGGAAAAACCCAGAAAACTCGCTAATAGTACCTTAGGCAATAAAGATTTTTAATTCTTCCATATTATAAGGAGTTCAAAGAGAGTCTGTTGAAGGATAGTGCAGTGAGCGACTCAGTGATCTACTAGGACTTGATCTCCCTTTCTGTTCTTGCTGTCTGGTTACCCTGCTGTGTTTAGGATGGTGGCTTGTCTGCTTATGGGTACCAGATGGCTCCTATAGCTCCAGGCATCATGGCTATGTTCAAGGTGGGAAGACACACAAAGGAATAGTGTCAGCTGCATCTGCCCAGTTAATCAGAAAAACCAAAGCTTCCCCAGGTACTTTTAGCAGATTCCCTTTAAGTATCATTGTCTAGAGCTGGGAGACATGGCAAGTCCAACCTATAAGCATGCTGGGAAGTCATGTGTTGGGCAAAATAGGATAGGAGTGAAATGATGGGATTGGACCGAATCACCATTCACAGGGCTGGGACACTGCCACTGCAAACAAAATTGAGATTCTTGGTTTCAGGTCCAGGAAAGGGAGAAATACCTGTTGTGCAGGTAACTAAGAGTGATTTCTGTTGTATGCAGAACAGGGATGCTGCATGAGGGAGAACACGAGGTTTCTGCAGAAAGCAAAGGAGGCTAATTTAACTGGAGAGAAAAATGGATGACTGAGTGACACCAATGGGAAGCAGGTATAGAAAGCGGACTGTGACTGGGCCATGAGGTTACAGAACTTGGAATTTGAACTTAGTATAGTGATTGTTGGCAAATCTCTCAATACTGCTGATTGGGGAATGTGAAAAGGGCACATTTTCTAACTGGAAGGGACCTGATAGTTCATCAAATCCAACCACTGCTTTTAGACAAAAGGGAGATTTAGTTTTAGACATGTATTGGCACAAAGTAAATTAGAAGAAGGAAGTTCTCCTGGTTTTTAGGCCTGTGCTTTTTCCTCCATGTTTCTGCTGCTCTGCTTCCATAGCAGAATAGGGCATGTGGTCATTTTCAATTAAATTCACTCATTGAGTGTATATAATAGATCAGGTACCTTGATGGAAGTGGGAAGGAGGAGACAAGAAATGAAAGGGTTAATGCAGAAGTCAGCAATAAATACACTTTGTGGGGACAGCCAATAAAATTAATGGGTGAGCAGGGCATAAGATCCTAAATTTTATGTGACCCTTAGCTTCAGGGTTGCAAAGACTGTAGGGAAGAATGGGGACTGGGGCACACTGGGGAATACACACCCTTTTGAAAGAGTCCATTAGCCATTTGGATCTATCTGATTGGTAACATGTAAAAAAATGTGGCTTAGAGTTGTAGCACTTTTTATTTAGAGAGAAATCAAAAGTTCAGCTTTTTGTGTGGAATTTCCAGACTTCAAAATGTTAGCAGGGAAAAAAACAAAGGTCTCTGGGTCAGATACTGCCAGTCTGTGACTCTGGCATAAAGAAGCAAGTCATCCAGGAGTCCTGCTCTCCACTGGCTCACAGCCTGGCCACCATCCCCAGGGAAAGTCCCTGACCCTACCTGGGTTAGGCCTCTCCTTTCTGCCCTCCTTGATCACACTCCATTGTAATGATCTGTTCTATGGCTGTCACTGAATCTGAGATCTGTACTTGGTCCCACTCATCAGGACAGGCAGAATTGACTGAGTGCCTGTGCACTGTTTCCCACACCAGCCTGAATGTTCTCCAGGTTCCTAATGGCAAGCCAGGAAGACTGCTGCTCTCCCCATCATGGCAGTGAGAGGAGAGCTGGATTGCAGGTAGCTGAGGGCTGCCTCCTCCTCATCCCACACCCTGAGTTTAGGGCTTAAAGCCTCTGGCTGAACTTTCCATGGAGACTGAAAGCAATCTTTTTGTCACCCACAGACTCTCACACCCAAGACCTCCCAGCCCCCCAATCTATATGTGATTGAGGGTTTGCACCTTCTTAGGACTGCTTCTTTGTCTCTTGGGTGTGGTGGCTCCTCCTTATTATCCCAGCCCCCACTTCCTTGTGGTTTGACCCTCAGGTTTCTCTCTTATGGGAGATGATGGGGGGCACCCTTTATTTTTGGGCCTGCCACTGACCATTAAGGAATCTAGGTTTGCCAAAGGGAGATCTACTTATATAAGGTTAATGATGTCTGTAACAAATGGTTCTTGGGTCCTTGAGTAGAAGCAGGTAGCCCATATTACATGAAAGATGGAGCTTATTCTATATGTGGCTTGTCTTCCTATGGGAAGGAGAAAGGCATGACCACAAGGAGGAGGGATTGTGAATGTGTATGACATGTCCAGGTATGGAAGAGTTTACTGCATTCGGACATGTGAGCCTGGAAGAGGGCACAGCCTGACCTTCTTTCAACACAATCACCAAGGTGGGGAGACTGGTAACAACCATGGCCAATGAAAGTCATACAGAGAATGGAGTAGGGGGCATCTACAGAACCAAGAGAGGGATCCAGCTTCCATGTGGTGTACCAGATGAGCATGTTGACCAAGGAACAAGGCAGAAGCTTAGCTGCCTGAACGGGGGCCCCAGGCAGATCTGGAGCAAGGGGGCATGGTGCTCAGTAATTGGAGAGCACACCTAGGGCTCCTTTAATCTTAGAGCAGGCTGGGTCCCGCAACCTAGGACATGGCTGAGCCTACAGGTCTTCTATGGATGTGAATGGGGAATGATATGGGCCAAGTAGTCTAGGATTTTGTTTCTAGTTTTATTTTATCATGAAATTCCTGTTACTCAACTGCTTATCAGATTCATACTCGAAATTTCTTCTCATTTGTTTTTTTAGGAAACACAAGAATTTTTGTGGCTGGTAGTGCCCTTTAATTCATGAGGAAGGTAGGGAGGAGTCTGTCTTACCTCTTTCCTATCATCCAAAGACCCAGGGCTCTTTGACCAAATTCCCTTTTTCAATAATGTCCTTTCTCGGGACTCTCTTCTGTTATCATGGCACTTCCCTTAACCTCTTTACCTTCTGTTCTTTCAGCATCCTTCCTTCTTCTATGCCAGTTCAATTGTGAGGTAGTTCATAAGGCAACGGTGGCAGAGTGGCAGTAGAAGGTGATGGAGCAGGGGCCAACAATCTATAGTGTGTGGGCCAAATCTGTCCCTCTGTCTGTTTTTGTAAATGAAGTTTTATTGAAACACAGCTATGCATTTTTCTTTACATCTTGTCTGTGGTTGCTTTTGTCCTACAATGGCACAGTTGAATAGTTCTAACCAAGAACCTATGCACGGTAAAACCTAAAATATTTACTATCTGTAAAATATGACCTTTTACAGATGAAGTTTGCTTATTTATGTAGTAGAGGAATGTGGAGTTGGAGCCAGCACATTTGGCTTCAAATCCTGTCTCTGGCACTCTGGACTTTAGTTTCTTCATCTATGGAGCAGGGATAATAATACCCACATACATGGCTTATGGAGATTGCGGTGGATAATAAACATGAAAGCCCTTTATAAACTGCAGACCATTGCATAAATGTTAGAAATTACCATTTCTTCCTTTCCTTTGAGCCTTTTGGAGTGCTCCAGTTCCTTAATTTGATTCTCTTTGGTTATTTCTGTGACTGTGACTAGAGCTATTAAAACCTGCAATTTGTAGGGAGAGCTAATGCTAATTTTCTAGTCGACCTACCTTTCTGTAGTCTGTCAAATGACAAGGATATTTTAAAATAAGCATGTATTATGTAAAAGAATTAGTTCATGAATGAAGCCCACAATCATATATTTTACTCCAAGAATTAGAAAAATTTCGGTTCATATATTCTCTGTTCAAAATTGCACCTGACTAGTAACTATATTTAGATTCTCCATGCCACTTTCTTTGGCCAAATACTCCATTTCATTATAGCAGTAATTTTGTGCATGTATTTAGGAAGAGAGGCTCTGAGGATTCACAGGAGGGTATGTTGACCTGGGTCATTACTCAGACAGTAGGCATGCTGGCTGGTCAGTTACTGAACTGGTGAGGATAAGAAACAGAAAATCTCAGATGGCAGTGGGCAGCCTACATGTTTCCCCAGGAGTTGGGTGGAACAAATAGTCCAGATTGTGGAGTACAAAGAAATGTCATGTATATAGGCTTAATTTAGGGTACATCATCTCCCCACAAGACTGAGTAATTTGTAGAGGAACTGTTGGAGGTTGCAAACTGGTGGCCCTTAGGGCCAAATACATGTGTAGACTTGCTTTGTTTGGCTTACTTTATGGTGTGTATATATTTTTATATATTCTTTGAAGGTCTTTTATATATTCTTTGAAGATGCTTGTTCCAGCTCAGCTTCTGTCCTAATAACTCTCTAATATGTGTGTATAGCTGCTTGATCTCCTGAATAGTGTGGGTTTGTAACACTTGATTAAGCAAGAGTGGTCTTTGTTGTCAAGTTGAACACAACATCATGGCCCCCTTCAGTTCCAGTGAGCTGCTGCAAGCACGGGGCAGGTAACTCAGCCCCTTCTCTTCCCATTCCTTGAGGGAAACAGTTTGTTAAAAGGAAGATAAGGAATCAGGACTCCAGATAAATGAGTCAGGGTTCTGGCAGGGCTGTGATATCTGCAGTGGAACCAGAGTGTGTTCAGGAAGTCGAGGATCACGAATAGGTGGGAGGAACCACAAAATGAGAGGTGAGTGTGGGTGTCTTTTTGGTGGGCCTACAGCTAGGCCTCAAGACACACTGAGCACTGGACCATGGCAGGACCCTTCTTCCAAGGCCCACCTGCTCCTAGAGCCAACCTGCTGCCTCTTGCTAGGCCTGGCCTGGATTAGTGTAGGAACTCAGCAACGTTGAAGCTGTACTTTTAGTTGAGAGGCTTAGAGGTTTGCAAAATGTTGGGACAGAAGGATTGCAGTGTGCTATAGATTAATTTTTTTCTTTCCAGTTCTTCATTTTCTTTCCCTTGCATCTCACCTGGGAAGAAACCACAATTCTCTCTGTGTGTGTGTGTGTGTGTGTGTGTAAAGTGGAGGATAATCAGGTGTGGCAGGGTAAAAATGTGCTCAATTATTACTATGGACTTGCTAGGCTTCTGGCCTGAGAATCATTTTCACCAGTAGAGATAGCGGACATCCTTGTTTATCCTGATTTTATTGAGAAAGTAATGAATGCAGGAGTTTTAACCTTTTTTTATGTATGTGTCCTGGACCCTTCTGACAATCTGGTGAAGTTCATGGACCCCTTTTATAAATTGAGATTTTAAATAAAACATATAGGATTATAAAAGAAAGAAATCAAGTACTGAAATAGTTATTGAAGTATTATTATTACATTAAATAAGATATTGTGGCAGGTCTAATAAATACTAGAAACTTTAAAGCAATGAGAGGCCTAAATAATATTCTGAAGTACCTGAAACAACTATAATGTGTTATGAAAATGTCTATGGCTTTTATTAGTGGCAAAGCCATAGGTAATTCTACTACCACTGTGGTTTATTCATAATTGAAGGAAAAGCTAAGAGCTTAGTGAAAACAAAATAGTATTTTTTTTTACCTATTTAATATATAGATTAATCAACATGACTAAGAATATTTGCTAGTGATTTCCCATTAAATAAGATGCCAGGTTGGAGCTATATTGTGTGTATTCTCTCATGCTTGGGAAATATTCCTCAATTTTTTCTGACTGTTTTGATTTTTCTTTTCAGTATCTATGGAGATATGATTTTTCTTATTAGCCCTGTGATGAATTATATTGATGAGTTTCCTAATATCAAACTGAGATCTGTCTTCCCTGGTAATATCTGACCCTTTTCCTCCTTTTACTCCAAGCATTTCCATCCTGACCAATTTGTGTTCTATTCTTAGAAGTTTCTCCTTAGTACAGGGCTCTATGCTTTCCCTGAGATTTCTGACTGGTCCCATCCCTTCAAACCTTCTATCATAATCTTGGGTAACTTACCTACAAATTAGAACTTGAAAAACACCCTTCCGTTTTGACTGTTGTTGTCATATTCGACAGTTGGGTCCTCTGGTCTGAGGGATCCCTTCCTTTGAGGGGGTGAGTGCTTGCAGGCGATTTCCAGATTTCTTCGCTCTTAAGAGTCCAGGAGTCCAATTGTATGCCCCCTGGTTGCGTCTATACAGCTGTGAGAATCTTGCTGCTGTTGTTTGCAGTCCATGTTCTGAGGTTCCTGGGAATATTTTATTGGCTAGTTTTATTTAAGGCATTGTGTATGGTTTTTCTTTTTTGTTTTTGTGAAAGGATTGGGAGGACTCTATGTTTAAGCCACATGTTGCCAGCAGATGAAATCTTTAATTGCATTTAAAATCCATTTGAATTTATTGGTCTACTAGCATTCTATTTCTTCTTGTGTCCGTTTTGGTATTTTTGTAATTTTTCAGAAATTTTTAATTTCATCTTGGTTTTCAAATTCATTTAACTCATCTTATATTAAATACTTGTGTGTGTAATTATTTCTCCCTTCTTCTTCTTGCTCTGTTTACTTCATCCTTTCTCTTTCCCTCTGTCTATAGTTAGTCTCACCAGAAGTCTTTCAATTCAGTAGCTTGATTGAATAATTAATTATCTCTATTATTTTCTAGTTCCCTAATTGCACTTTGATATCCTGCTTCTTTTATTTGTTCTTTTTCTTGCTTCTTGGATTAGTTTGTGTCCATTATTTCAACATTTCTTTATTATTGTTATTATCATACTTTGGTTCTAGGGTACATGTGCACAGTGTACAGGTATGTTACATACGTATACATGTGCCATGTTGGT
Source organism: Chlorocebus sabaeus (assembly GCF_047675955.1). Classification (NCBI taxonomy): domain Eukaryota; kingdom Metazoa; phylum Chordata; class Mammalia; order Primates; family Cercopithecidae; genus Chlorocebus; species Chlorocebus sabaeus. The sequence continues at coordinate 55,802,269 of NC_132929.1, read as the reverse complement.
GTGATGCACCCATTAGCTCATCATTTACATTAGGTATATCTCCTAATGCTATCCCTCCCCCATTCCCCCTCCCCACGACAGGCCCCGGTGTGTGATGTTTCCCGCCCTGTGTCCAAGTGATCTCATTGTTCAATTCCCACCTATGAGTGAGAACACGCGGTGTTTGGTTTTCTGTCCTTGCGATAGTTTGCTCAGAATGATAGTTTCCAGCTTCATCCATGTCCCTACAAAGGACATAAGCTCATTCTTTTTTAGGGCTGCATAGTATTCCATGGTGTATATGTGCCACATTTTCTTAATCCAGTCTATCATTGATAGACATTTGGGTTGGTTCCAAGTCTTTGCTATTGTGAATAGTGCCTCAATAAACATATGTGTTCATGTGTCTTTATAGCAGCATGATTTATAATCCTTTGGGTATATACCCAGTAATGGGATGGCTGGGTCAGATGGTATTTCTAGTTCAGATCCTTGAGGAATTGCCACACTGTCTTCCACAATGATTGAACTAGTTTACAGTCCCACCAACAGTGTAAAAGTGTTCCTATTTCTCCACATCCTCTCCAGCACCTGTTGTTTCCTGACTTTTTAATGATTGCTATTCTAACTGGTGTTAGATGGTATCTCATTGTGGTTTTGATTTGCATTTCTTTGACGGCCAGTGATGATGAGCATTTTTTCATGTGTCTGTTGGCTGCATAAATGTCTTCTTTTGAGAAGTGTCTGTTCATATCCTTTGCCCACTTTTTGATGGGGTTGTTTGATTTTTTCTTGTAAATTTGTTTAAGTTCTTTATTGATTCTGGATATTAGCCCTTTGTCAGATGGGTAGATTGTAAAAATTTTCTCCCATTCTGTAGGTTGCCTGTTCACTCTGATGGTAGTTTCTTTTGCTGTGCAGAAGCTCTTTAGTTTAATTAGATTCCATTTGTCAATTTTGGCTTTTGTTTCCATTGCTTTTGGTGTTATAGTCATGAAGTCGTTGCCCATGCCTAGGTTCTGAATGATATTGCCTAGGTTTTCTTCTAGGGTTTTTATGGTTTTAGGTCTAATATTTAAGTCCTTAATCCATCTTGAATTAATTTTTATATAAGATGTAAGGAAGGGATCCAGTTTCAGCTTTCTACATACGGCTAGACAGTTTTCCCAGCACCATTTATTAAATAGGGAATCCTTTCCCTATTTCTTGTTTTTATTTATTTATTTATTTTTTTTTTTGAGACGGAGTCTCGCTCTGTCACCCAGGCTGGAGTGCAGTGGCCGGATCTCAGCTCACTGCAAGCTCCGCCTCCCGGGTTTACGCCATTCTCCTGCCTCAGCCTCCCAAGTAGCTGGGACTACAGGCGCCCGCCACCTCGCCCGGCTAGTTTTTTGTATTTTTTAGTAGAGACGGGGTTTCACGGGGTTAGCCAGGATGGTCTCGATCGATCTCCTGACCTCGTGATCCGCCTGTCTCGGCCTCCCAAAGTGCTGGGATTACAGGCTTGAGCCACCGCACTCGGCCTATTTCTTATTTTTGTCAGGTTTGTCAAAGATCAGATGGTTGCAGATGTGTGGTATTATTTCTGAGGGTTCTGTTCTGTTCCATTAGACTATATCTCTGTTTTGGTACCAGTACCATGCTGTTTTGGTTACTGTAGCCTTGTAGCACAGTTTGAAGTCCAGGAGCGTGTTGCCTCCAGGTTTGTTCTTTTGGATTAAGATTGTCTTGGCAATGCAGTCTCTTTTTTGGTTCCATATGAACTTTAAAGTAGTTTTTTCCAATTCTGTGAAGAAAGTCATTGGTAGCTTGATGGGGATGGCATTGAATCTGTAAATAACCTTGGGCAGTATGGCCCTTTTCACGATATTGATTCTTCCTATCCATGAGCATGGAATGCTCTTCCATTTGTTTGTGTCCTCTTTTATTTCACTGAGCAGTGGTTTGTAGTTCTCCTTGAAGAGGTCCTTCATATCCCTTGTAAATTGGATTCCTAGGTATTTTATTCTCTTTGAAGCAATTGTGAATGGGAGTTCACTCATGATTTGGCTCTCTGTCTGTTATTGGTGTATAGGAATGCTTGTGATTTTTGCATTTTGATTTTGTATCCTGAGACTTGCTGAAGTTGCTTATCAGCTTAAGAAGATTTGGGGCTGAGACGATGGGGTTTTCTAAATATACAATCATGTCATCTGCAACCAGGGACAATTTGACTTCCTCTTTTCCTAATTGAATACCCTTTATTTCTTTCTCCTGCCTGATTGCCCTGGCCAGAACTTCTAACACTATTTTGAATAGGAGTGGTGAGAGAGGGCATCCTTGTCTTGCACCAATTTTCAAAGGGAATGCTTCCAGTTTTTGCCCATTCAGTATGGAACAGCTCTTATTATTTTGAGATACCGCCCATCAATACCGAATTTATTGAGAGTTTTTAGCATGAAGGGCTATTGAATTTTGTCGAAGGCCTTTTCTGCATCTGTTGAGATAATCATGTGGTTTTTGTCTTTGGTTCTGTTTATATGCTGGATTATGTTTATTGATTGCATATGTTGAACCAGCCTTGCATCCCAGGGATGAAGCCCACTTGATCATGGTGGGTAAGCTTTTTGATGTGCTGCTGGATTCGGTTTGCCAGTATTTTATTGAGGATGTCTGCGTCGATGTTCATCAGGGATATTGGTCTAAAATTCTCTTTTTTTGTTGTGTCTCTGCCAGGCTTTGGTGTCAAGATGATGCTGGCCTCATAAAATGAGTTAGGGAGGATTCCCTCTTTTTCTATTGATTGGAATAGTTTTGGAAGGAATGGTACCAGCTCCTCCTTGTACCTCTGGTAGAATTTGGCTGTGAATCTGTCTGGTCCTGGACTTTTTTTGGTTAGTAGGCTATTAATTATTGGCTCAATTTCAGAGCCTGTTATTGGTCTATTCAGGGATTCAACTTCTTCCTGGTTTAGTCTTGGGAGGGTGTATGTGTCCAGGAATTTATCCATTTCTTCCAGATTTTCTAGTTTATTTGTGTGGAGGTGTTTATAGTATGCTCTGATGATGGTAGTTTGTATTTCTGTGGGATCAGTGGTGATATCCCCTTTATAATTTTTTATTGCATCTATTTGATTCTTCTCTCTTTTCTTCTTTATTAGTCTTGCTAGTGGTCTATCAATTTTGTTGATCTTTTCAAAAAACCGGCTCTTGGATTCATTGATTTTTTGAAGGGTTTTTGTGCCTCTATCGCTTTCAGTTCTGCTCTGATCTTAGTTATTTCTTGCCTTCTGCTAGCTTTTGAATGGTGTTGCTCTTGCTTCTCTAGTTCTTTTAATTGTGATGTTAGAGTGTCAATTTTAGATCTTTCCTACTTTCTCTTGTGGGCATTTGGTGCTATAAATTTCCCTCTACACATTGCTTTAAATGTGTCCTAGAGATTCTGGTATGTTGTGTCTTTGTTCTCATTGGTTTCAAAGAACATCTTTATTTCTGCCTTCATTTCGTTATGCACCCAGTAGTCATTCAGGAGCAGGTTGTTCAGTTTCCATGTAGTTGAGTGGTTTTGAGTGAGTTTCTTAATCTTGAGTTCTAATGTGATTGCACTGTGGTCTGAGAGAGAGTTTGTTATAATTTCTGTTTTTTTACATTTGCTGAGGAGTGCTTTACTTCCAACTCTGTGGTCAATTTTGGAATAAGTGCAATGTGGTGCTGAGAAGAATGTATATTCTGTTGATTTGGGGTGCAGAGTTCTATAGATGTCTATTAGGTCTGCTTGGTACAGAGCTGAGTTCAATTCCTAGATATCCTTGTTAACTTTCTGTCTCATTGATCTGTCTAATGTTGACAGTGGGGTGTTAAAGTCTCCCATTATTATTGTGTGGGAGTCTCAGTTTCTTTGTAGGTCTCTAAGGACTTGCCAGGGTGGTTATGATGATACCCTTTCTTCCACTTGATCGCCAGCAACAGAACAAAGCTGGACAAAGAATGATTTTAACGAGTTGACAGAGGTAGGCTTCAGACGATCGGTAGTAACAAACTTCTCTGAGCTGAAGGAGGATGTTCAAACCATTGCAAAGAAGCTAAAAACCTTGAAAAAAGATTAGACGGATGGCTAACTAGAATAAACAGTGTAGAGAAGACCTTAAATGACCTGATGTAGCTGAAAACCATGGCACGAGAAATACGTGATGCATGCACAAGCTTCAGTAGCCAATTTGATCGAGTGGAAGAAAGGGTATCAGTGATTGAAGATCAAATGAATGAAATGAAGCAAGAAGAGAAGTTGAGAGAAAAAAGAGTAAAAAGAAACAAACAAAGCGTCCAACAAATATGGGACTATGTGAAAAGGCCAAATCTATGTCTGATTGGTGTACCTGAAAGTGACACCAAAATTCAAATTTTACTGTCTATAAATAAGATTGCATTAGAACATGGCAACATTCATTTATTTATGTGTTATCTATGACTGCATTTTTGCTACAGTGGGGGAACTGTGTAGGTGTGACAGGGACTGAGTGACCCACAAGGCTTAAAGTATTTACTCTCTGGTCTTTTAGTGGTCTTGTTCTAAACCAGTTCTTACTCTTGCCACTGACTTGACAGGGGTTGTTTGGGTAACTTCTGCAAATGGGTATGTACGTGTGTGTAGGGTGAGAGGCATTCTTCCTTACTTTGTAGCTGAAAATAGGTCATCCTGCTATGAGCTGTGAAGTCTGAATATGTTTCCCCTTGTTCCACTAAACTCAAAACAGGTACACCAAAATAAGTTTCAGAAAATAGTCACTAGGCCCCATGGGAGAAGGGTAGCCTTCCACTTTTGCTGTTTTGATTAAACCACTTAAGAAGAAATTGCACAGACCAAAAATAAGCTCCAAACCAAAGGTGGTATTGCCCAGTTGGTAGGCCATTCAGCCTTCAGTCCCTCGTGAAAGAGCTTTTAAAGCCACGTGTGACTAGATCAGCAGGTTTCTTTCAGTTGGTCTCCTCAGAAAATGAGCCTTTGCCATGGAATCTACATAAGAGACTTACTTTAAGCTACTATTCACTTCTTAGGATTCTCCTAGTTTCTGACATTAAGCTTTTTGGGTCATTCATATTGCAAATTTGCTTTTTGCATTTGATGTTGAGCACTGTCTTTGACCATCAACCTTGCTCCCTCCTTTATAGTTCAAGCTCTTGCTAGCTTTTCTTTTTCAGGTCATGTTGTTTGAGCACCCTGCCTATTTCCCTTCTACTCTCATCCTGCCTCAACATCACTACCATCACTGGATCAGCAGCCCCCATGATGCTTACCATCTGTCCTGAAAGCCAGGAATAAATAGAATGTAAGATATGGGATGCTACATGTGAAAGCCCCATTGGTCACTGGGAATGGGAGTTGCATGATGGAAGAGAGCTGAAGTGGAGACTAGGATCAATGTTATTAGAAGGCAGAAAACAATCAGAAGCAGAAATGCAGATATAAATGCATTTTGGAGCACACACTAAGAGGATGTCAGCAGGACCTCTAGGCATTATGGTGATGAGTGCTATTGGGAAATGCCTGAGACACTGAGTCTGCGGTGATGGAAGATTGAGGGAAGGAAGGGGAGGAATTGGGGGAGGAAGGATGGCAGAAAAGAATTAAGTCTTGGGAGATAGTGCCTCATATGGGAAACAGTCACATGGGGAGTAGGAGGAGTTTGGAGCCTGATATGCCTCAGCAGCAGAGGCCTTTCCCACCTCTGCTTTGCTATTTGTCAGCTGGGGCAGGTCCACTGTGAGGACCAAAGAAAACCATTCTGGAAAGGCGCCCAGCACCACTCCTGGCATCGTGCAGGTCCTCCCTGGGGTAGCTCCTTTCCTACTTCTGATTCCTATCTTAGAGTTGTTTCCATGTCACCACCATGACTCAGAGCCTGTGGAATCTTATGCTGGGTTCATCAGCTCAGAAAGGTCTGACTTCAGTTATTTATGCTTCATTGCAAGGGGCACCAGAAATAATATTGTTTGGTATCAGTGACCTCTTCTATGCAGTGAGCAAAGAGAGAGATTTTTTTACTTAATTTGATTATTCTATGGGTAATTTAGATGTCCCTGCATTCTATTATGGCTAGACAAAGCATTATCCCAGAAGCACATGCAAGCTAAATTATTATTAAGTGAAAGTTAAGTGAAATATAATGGCATATAATAGGGATCACAGAGTTATTGCTAAACAGCCTCAGCTTCCACTGCTGCCCCTCCATGCTGCCCAGATTCTGAAACACAAAGTCCCCTCCTTATCTGTGGTATGGGGATGCCACTGGTGCCTAAAGAGGAGCATCACTAACACTTCCTGGTAAGGCTTTGGGCATGGAGAACATCCCCAGACATGCACACTCATTTGGCAGGGCCTCTTGTCTGTGGAAATTGTCTCCTGCACCTTCTCAAAAGGTGATTTTCTACTTCATGGAGTCAGCTCAAGATCATTCTTTGCCAGGGGCCAGCATGCCCCTCCTTAGGGCTCCCAGGGCCCTCTGAGCTTTATTCCATCACATCGTCTAACACAGTGTATTGTGATTACCCGATTCTGTGATCCTCTCTTTTTCAAGTTTCCTAGCTTCTTGAGGACAAGGGCCATGTCTTATTCGTCATTTTATCCTCTAGAGTGTTACTTCGTAAACTATAATGAGCAATGGAAACACCAGAGGATCTTGTTGAAATTCGGAGTCTGATTCAGCAAGTCTGGGGTGGGTAAGATGCTGCTTCTCTAATGAGCTCCCAAGTGATGCCAAAGTTGCTGGTCCAGGGACCACTCTGGGTAGCGAGCAAAGCCTTAATGCCTAACAGTGCCCAGGCTAAAGTAGGTGTCACAAGCACAAATGTTCTGAGCTCAACCAGAGTATCACACATCAAAGTACTTTGAGAACTGTAAAACATTTATGAGCATGTTAGCAGCAGATGTATCTACTTTTTTTTTTTTTTTAAATAGGCCTGCTACTATTTTTCAGCTACCAGACTAGCCAGTTGAAAAGCAAAAGTCGCAGATCAGTTACCTGCATGGATTTTTAAAAAATAATAAACATATGGGAAACAAAAACTGTTTGGCTGATTTTTCTTTCTTTTTTTTTTTCCTACTAGCTGGTTGAATTTGCTTTATATTTTTATATTGGGGACTGGTATTTGGATGTATTGGTATCTGTTTGGAGACAGATACATATTTCATCTCTGTTCAATTTTTAAAATGCAGTCTCCTCTAAAATCGATTCAAAGTTAATTCACTTCAAGAAATAAGGGAGACACAGGTGAGCCTTTTACAGTGATTAGAACATGTTTACTTATTGTTTAAATTCCCTACTTCTGCTCATCCATGTAGGTGAATTTGAAATCTGTAGCTGGGTCCCGGATTGCAGCTGAGGTTACTTAGTTACTGATATATACCATCTACACAGGATGAGGATCTGAACAGAAAAGATCACCAATTGCTCCTTCCCCAACCCCTCCATCCTCTAGTGTCCAACGACTGGACATGACATACTCAAGCTCTGTGGGACTGATTTGAACCCCCGCCCAAGCCTTCTAGCCCCACTGATGTTTTTCTAATGGGAAGCTGCATTTTCTCTCTTATGGAATGGATTAGCACTGAGGTTGGTGGACTTCAGCAAATTTTCCTGGACAGTAAAATCCTATGGATGAAATTTGATCCTGCCCTGCTTGGAAAAGTAATGGTTTGAACACCAGTGGGCTTCAGCAGGCAGCAACTCAGTTTGGATCAGTGGTTAATAGGCTAAGCACTGAAGTCAGATCTCTTGGATCCAAATCCTGGCTTTGCTACTTGTTTTCGAGGGTGGCGGTGGGGGTGTTATTTAAAAGCTCTCTTCCTCAGTTTCCTCAGTTAGGTTTTGAAGGGAAGGTGAGGGTTAAAGAAAGACCCACACACAGAAAGAGGGCAACTCAACAGATAATGCAGGTTTTATGTCCAGCATAAAACCTACAGAAGTAGGGGACCGGCCTAATGCCAGAGCCCACCGCTGCTTACAGGCTGGGGGTACTTACAGGTATGGGCAGGAGGGGTCTTGGCAGTATGGCTTGCTGCCCGGCAGGATATTGATATGATGTTCCCATGATGAGGTGGTTCTGGCGGGATGTCATTGTGGTGTTCCTTGGACCTTTGTCCAGCAAGATATGATAGAAATGTTTCTTATTTGGGCCTTTGTCCGCCTTGTGGTCAGGTGGTTGGGCAGGATGTTTCTCATGGCCTGAACCCCCATGAAATGTTTCACTTTGACCAAGGTCTGTGAAATAGCGGGGAGCTTACAAAATGGTGCAGTTTGTACTAACAAGGATGGCTATGAAGAATAATGAAACAATCAACACAAGCCACTCAGCACAGTGCCTGGCATGGCAAACAGTTCAGTGAGTATTAACTATTTTGATTACTATTTGGATTTTGCCTGCTTACGTGCACATCTAGACGTGCTACAGCTACTGCCTGCCAGGAGCTGGATTAACCAGGATGATTTTAGCAAGTAATAGGAAACTTGGCTCACAGTGGCTTATGTACTAAGGGCATTGGTTATTTCACATAATGAGAAGGTTAACTTAGGTGGAGCTCCAGGGTAGGCTGACTGAGTGTCCCGTTGTTGTCATCAGGGACACAGGTTCTCTCTTCTCTCCACTGACCTCAGGGGGTGGCTTGATCTTCAGGCTGCTTCCCCTCATGAGTATAAGGTGGTGGCAGTAGCATTAAGGACAATGTAAATTCTTCCTTGTTCATATCCGGCTGGAGAGTTTGAGTGAAAACCTCTCCCTGTACTATGGAACAGTCTAATGACTGTTCAGTCTAATGTCTTTCCCTTCAGTCTATTGAGACCAGCCAGGGCTAGGTTCTGTTCTGAACCAGTGACAACTGCTGAGGGGCTGATAGATCACTTAGCTTAGACCAGGAACCCTAAAGTTGACCAAGTAAATAAACTACTTGCAGAGCTCATAAAATACAGTTTCCTAGGGCCTAGTGAGTCTGATTGCTAAGGATAGGGCCCAGACGTAGGCATTTCAATGTGCATGGCAGATGGTTTTGATGTAAAAAGAAATATTGAGCTTGGACTAATCAGGATCCACCTCTGGAGCTGGGTATGAGGTTGACCCACAAGCACAGAAGAGTGTGGGAGAGGGAAATGCCAGAAAAAAATCAGGTTCAGCTGAGAAGGTGGGAATGGCAAAAACAGTACCCCCTGTAGAAGTATGGAAAAGGTCAACCACCAAGGACCCAGATACTGCAATCCAGTGGCCGATGGAACAACTTAGCAATGCCAAAAACCATTCACTCATTCAGTATCTTCTGTCAAATACTTCCTAAGGCCAGGTACTATGCTAACTGCAGTAATAACCTCCCTCAAACTGCAAACAGTATGGCGGGGTAGGCAGACAAATAAAAACAAGAAAGGGGGAATGGCCCTGGTGTTTTTAAGATGCAAGGATGACCGTGTGTAAGATTGTGGGAGGAAGGAAGAAGGCACCAGTATGCATTTTCTTCTCTGACTACTAAAGGGCCCTCCAAAGTACCAAGATTTGATGAACTTGCCCACTCTTCAACTGCTTTGTCTTCTGCTTTCCAAAGATGGATCATCTCACAGCTACCAAGAGAGCAGAGTCCTTGTTTTAGCGAGGTGGAAGCGGAGAGGCCGACAATTCTGTCGTTGCCCTTGGGGAGAGGGCTCTGAAGCTCATGCTGTCTAGGCTGGGCTCCCCTTGGGGCTGGTGAGTCTCAACCCTGACTCCCTTGCTGTGGGGTGATGGAAGATGATGGGAGGGAAGATGCTTTGCAAACTATGAATCACTGGGTACCCCTGATGGATAGTGATCATTAATATAGAGCATTGGTCTTGCTCGGTCTCAGTCTGACTCGTGCTGGGGATGACAAATAAGAGAGAAAAGAGGCCAACTGTGTATTAAAGGCATTTGTCATTCACCTCTGGTCTGAAAGTGTCCTCTCAAAGATAGACACCCAGCACCACCGATTCAGTAACAATAGTAGCAACAATTGTGACACCTTAAAGCTCCTGAATGCTTCATATCTTCAAAGGGCTTATACATAAATGATCTCATTTGATGTCTGGAGTCTGGTGATGTCTGCTGGTCTGAAGCTCAGAATTCTTCAGTGTGGGTTGTCTGCCACCTCCTTGTGATGGGTTTGCACCCTGCTGCTAGGAAATGTCATGCCTCCTCCTCTGTCTCCCCCTTCCTCACACACAGTTGCCCGTCTCCTCTTTATTGCTGCTGTTTTGCTTTGAAACAACTTCTTCAAGCCATCAGCTCAGACAATCTGTTTCTAACATTGTCTCCTCAACTGATTTCCCTTGACAATTTCAATACCATGTCGAAATCATCTCACGCTGTACCGATAAGAACCAGGGATGTATTTTTATTAAAAAAAGAGACTTTGGGTATACAACACTTGCTTTTGCTAAAAATCAGAGTCTAGCAAATGATGTTTGACAAGAGGGAAAGAGAAAAACGGAGGTCTCGCATCCTTTAAACACTCTCCTTTCCTGGAAGGCTCTTGGATCTGTTTTCTTTATAGTTTCAAGTCTCCTGGGAGACAACCTGACAATGGCTCATTATGAGTCTCCCAGTGTGTTGACTTTCAGAACATACTGCTTCCCATCCCCAACCCATCTGGCTTCGTTTCACTGCAGGAACCAGGGCACAGACTTGGGTGACTTCCGGGATAAGACTTCCCTCCACACCTGCTGGTACCTGAAAAATGCCAAATGGATCTGCCTTGTCAGGTGATGGGACTGGAGTGGTACATGGAGATCTGGATGCTGCAGCCTCAGGAAGCTGGGGGATTTGGAGGAGCAGAAGCTAGGCAGTGAGGAGTTGAAATCCCAGCCATCTATGAATGAGCTGTGTGACGTCAGGTAGCTTACCCCTCTGAGCTTCTGTGTACCATTCTGATAATTATTTACTCTTTCTGGATCATAGGCCTCAAATTCCTAGATGTATACAAGGGTCAGAAGAGCAATCCAAGCAACAAGGCTGCACAGACTACCTACTCCTAGGCCAGGACACTCACACAGGGCACAAAGGAAGTGAAGCTTAGCTGTTTTCTGTCTTCTGGTCAAGATGCTGCTTAGTGAACAGGGAAGGCACTGGGGCTCTGTACTTGCCCATTTATTACCCCCAGTGTACCTGCAGTTTCCAGTTCTAAGACAGTCTGATTAGATTGGCATTTCTGCACCACAAGATACATGCTCTTTCCTTTGTTCTCTCTATTACAATCTCCAGGGTCCGCCAATAGTGTCTTTCCTAGGGAGTCTCACATTGCTGCTGACCCAGGTTCATGAGATCCACACCCCTATTCCCTATAACCACCCTGTGTGGAGGGTTATTGTGTTCTCAACAACAATTTGGGGCCTTCCCTGTCTTTCCTTGATGGTGGCTACACCATGCCCTGCTATGAAAACAATGCCAGATATTTACATCCTGTTAGTCCTCGAAGAATTGTATGTGTTTGTGTGTGTGTGCACCTGTGTGCTTTCTGAGCTGTGTTTTAGTGTAACCCTATTGCTGCAGTCTAATCCACACAGTTCTAAAATATAAATTGACCTTGAACATGCTAATAGCTTTTTTTTTTTTTTTTTTTTCTGAGACAGAGTTTTGCTCTGTTGCCCAGGCTGGAGTGCAGTGGCACAATCTCGGTTCACTGCAACCTCTGCCTCCTGGGTTCAAGCGATTCTCCTGTCTCATCCTCCCAAGTAGGTGGGACAATAGGTGCATGCCGCCATGCCTGGCTAACTGTTGTATTTTTAATAGAGACAGGGTTTCACCATGTTGACCAGGCTGGTCTCAAACTCCTGACCTCAAGTGATCCACCCACTCTGGCCTCCCAAAATGCTAGGATTATAGGTGTGAACCACTGTGCCTGGCCAAACGGGCTAATAGCTTTTATTGTTTATTTTACTCTTCGTAAATAGTAATGGTAGTTAAGTCCTAAGTTTGGAGTGCGTGAGTTTAAATGAGATAATGCATGTAAATCATTTAGCACAGAGCCTGGAACCTGGTCCATGCTGCTGTCAGGGGAGAGATATCAACAGTGTCCAAATCATCAGAGATGTTCGGGACATGGGCTCGATGTCCCCAGTGGAGCGGGGGGTGTTGTTGGATTTTTAGAACAATGCAAAGGCATTTTCTGGGCACATATCTTCAACTGCTGACTGGGAGATTTCACCATTTTATTTCTAACTGAGCATGTCCAAATTGAATTCGTACTGTTTTCTCTAAAACCTGATGTCTTCAGCTTAGAGTTCGGCAGAGCTTTATATTCCTAAGCATTAGGATTTGCAAACAGGTGGCCTGTGGGCTGCATGTGGCTCACAGAAATGGCCCAAATAGTGTTCTTTAAAAAGTGGAATATTATCATGTGTTAAAGTCAATAGAGTTTACATTTAAAAATCCGTATTTCTGGATTCTCTTGGAAAAGTAGCAGATCTGGCAACATCAGGCCCCGGTGGCAGCTGTTGGCTGGTCTGATTGGTACTTCAGATGGGAATGTGCCCTCCAGTTTTCCACAGTGTCTTCCACCCCATACCAGATCTTTGATATTGAAGCCCTAGTACTAGATGCCATTTAACTACCACATAAGTCTATCACAGGAGCTGGAAGCTGAGGTGATAAGATGACAAGGAACAGAGATGTGAAAAGAGCTGGCAAAACTAGGGAAAGAATGCAAAATAAAAGCCTTGCTATAAAGATGAAATGAGGTGGAATAATGAGCAGATTATAGAAAACTAAATTCATAATGTGAAGGGAAAACTTGAGGAACATTCATCGAAGGTAGCAGAAAAGACACTTACAAGTAACCAGAAAGAAAATAATGACAAGAGAACACAGACAACAGATATCAATATAGAAAGATTTGACAGTTTTGAAAGACAGCAGGTTAGAGCAACAGGATATTCAAAGACATCATATTGAAAGCGCCCTCTAAGTTCCAGACAACATTAATAAAAAGAGACCAATACATAGAAATATCCTGGTTAAATCCCAAATTTCAGTCATGGCAAAAGAATCAGATCTGCTGCCAGGTAGAAAAAAAATTAATATGCTGCCGTGGGATTTTTTTTTTTCAATAGGTTTTCAAAAACCAAAAAAGAATGAGACTTGCTGAGAAGAACCTTTTTCTCCAGTGTGAAATACCATATGTCTTTGTTAGTTCAGACTGCTATAACAAAAATACCATAGACCAGGTGGCTTAAACAATAGAAATTGACTTATTACAGTTCTGGAGGCTGAGAAGTCCAAGATCAAAGTGCTGGTCAATTCAGTTCCTGGTGAAGGCCCTCTTCCTGGTTTGCAGGCAGACACCTTGCTGCATGCTCACATGGCAGAGAGAGATACCATCTTTCTCATGCCTGTTCTTATAAGGGCACTAATTCCATTCATGAGGGCTCCACCCTCATGACCTCATTAAACTCCCAAAGCCCCTCCTCAAGATGCCACTACATTGGGGATTGGGCTTCAACATGTGAATTTGGAGGGGGAGGACACACACATTCAGCCTATAGCACCATGAGGCAGGGCAACAAAAATAATTTGTAGGAAGAGAATTCCATTATGTGCTGAGTTGACATTTATATATGGAGGTACAACAAGATATTTGAGAAAGGTAAGATCTGAAATAGCTTACTAATCCATGTTTAAGTAACTTTGGGAAATTGGGGTTAACAAAGTTAAACATATTTCTTTGCTCAAACATTACTCTGAAACTTTAATATGATCATATACATTGTAAGTTTTAAAGGTGACCACATACAGCATTTCCTAAACTTGACAACATAATCCTTTTTTTTGAAGCCTACATCTGTTAATGTTGGCCAAAAGAGTACTCGATGGATTATAGTTATAGACATGATGATTTAGACAGGTGCTAGGAAGACCTTTAATACAATTCAAGATTCATTCCAAATAAAAGCTTTTAAAATAATTTTTAAAAATGAAAAGATGCTTTACTAACATGAAAAAGCCTATTCCAAACATAGAACCAACTTTATAAATAATAGTAAAAGACCATGAAAAATCCGGAATAAGAATGCCTGCTATTATTAATTTAGTAATTTTCTAGACATTCTAGACAAAACAATAATTCCAATCTAAGCAACTAGAATCCCAATCTAAGCAACTAGAGAACTATCATACCTTAGTGAGGTTGCTATAAAATAAATGTGAAAAATGTTTCCTCCCTAAGCTAGCACCAACTAATTAAACAAATAGAATATAAAACTATTCCATTTTCCTTAGGAAAAAAACAAAACAGCACACAAGCTACAAATACATTTAACACAAAATGTATAGGATCTGTGTAAAGAAAATGCAAAATATCACTAGGGAACATAAAATAATATTTAAACAGAGAGAGAGAGAGACATACCATATTCCCAGGGGATAAGACTTTATTAAAAGATACTAATTCTCACTAAATTGATTTAGAAATTGAATGTGTTTCCAGTATAAATACCAAAGAGTTTGGGAAGGGGAAGACTTTGATTCTAAAATTCATTTGAAAAGGTAGACCAATGAGAACAGACAAGAAGAGTTTTTAAAATAAGAAAAAATGAAAATCTAGGCCTCTTGCATTGGCAAATGTTAAAATCTGCAGTCAAAAACTGTAGATCATCTGAGAATTTGTTGTCAAGATTGCAAATTAACCTGCCAAAGTTTGTGGATGCTGGCAGAAATCACAGATTCCTGGGCTGAGACACAAAGTTTGTTACTCATGACACCACCGTGGCATGAACATCATGCCTGTGTTGGTGCCCTGGTCTTCTGAGTCCCATCGGGGCAATGCAGAGGGGTCCAGGAAGATGCTGGATACTTAGGTGGCTTTCATCACAGCTGAGAAACCCTGAGGTTAGAGAACCAGAATCTTTTATAGTGGACAGTAAGCAAACCTGCCTGAACTTTGCCCCGAGGGAGATTTAATCTTCATTAGAGTGCAGCAAACCTGCTCCTTGCCCTGGAGGGAGACACCGTCTCTTCAAAGGCCCTTTGCTATCTTCACATGCTTGAATAGGTGGCCAATGCCTCTGCTCACAGATGTGCAGAAACATGAGAGACTCAGAGAATTGTCTCCAACAAAATCTTTGTTTCTATACTGTCTTGGTTTCTGGTGAATTTTCCAATGAATATGCCACTCCTTCCACCACTCTGATTAATATGAACAACTGAGCCTGGGACCAAACCCAGCCAATTTGTCCCAGAGAGCATTTAATTAAGGATACTATCAATAGGACTCCAAGCATCAGGATGAGGCCAACCTGCAGGATAGAACTTAATCATGTCCCCCAGTGTCTCAGACCCAACCAACTGAACAAATCCCAGAGACCATCAGCATAGACCTTATGAAAGTAATTTACTCTCTCCTTAAGTTTTGTATTGATCTTTCCATTTGGCCTAAGACATTAATCCAGCTATGGGCAAATGTATTAGTGATTGCAGAGATTCTGCCTTGGCACACAAAGAGGAAGTCCAGGGAAATTCTGTCATGCATAACAACCCTGGCAAGTGAATTGAGGCCAACATGATTGACCATGTCAGTCCAAGAAGAGGATCTAAGGAACTGAGCCAGAATTAACTTAAAATTCCCCAGAAGCCCTCTTGGCTATGTTGCCACTTTGGGGCTGGTCTGAGATTGCTGTTAGGAGAAGAAAGACGTATCATATCCAGGAATGGTCAGGGTAGAATCCTGAATTTTCCAAAATAGGTCTCTATACTTCCCACCCTTTTTGTCCTAACCGTTATCCAGGAAATGGCTGAGAGAGGATGACCTCTTTCAGGAGGCAATTGTATTTGGTGACCAGACTTATGAAGGTACGTACACCAGGAGAAGACGAGGGTAGTGGAGTCAGAAATATTTTCGAGTTGACTTTTGAGGAAGTTAGTCTACTGCTTGGCAATCTCAGATGCCTGTGGATGGAAAGTTGGATGCCTTGATTCTCAGTCCCATTTTTTAGTAGCTTTTGCAATAAAAAGGGCACCACTGTCCGATTGTAAATGGTCTCAAAAGCTGAACACATAATACAGATTAATTTCAAAAGCTGGAAAGGTGTGACTGGCGTCAGCTGATTGGACAGGAACAGCAACACCAAAGCCTGGAAAAGTGTCAGCAGCAGTGAGGCACCACTGATAGCTCTAGGAGGAAGTCAAAGGTCCACTGTCATCAGTCTGCCAGGAACATGCAGGGCCACACTTCATGCAATGTGGTTTCCCTCACTGAAAGATGAAGAGGTCAAGTCTAGGAGTCACAGTCTGGCATGCAGCCGTAAGTCTGCATCAGAAGCACCAAGTCCTTGGCTCTGTGGACTGTCTGTGGTTTGTGTGGGGGCTGTGCTGCCATTTCCGGTATGATGATGGATCCAGGCAGCACTTGTGGAAATCTGAGCAGCGCAGGCTCCATCAACAGCTCCATTCCAGCTGGTCTCATCAGAGAATGAGCCTTTGCCATGGGATCTACATAAGTGACCCAGATAGTTCAATCAGCAGCTGTGATTTGTCCCCACTGTTTGTGTGAGGTGTCTTCAATCTGCCAGTTTGTGGTTTTCCAAGTGGCAGACCAAACAGCTAGGCCATTGGCAACTGTCCAAGAGTTAGTAAAAATATGGCAAGGTTCATCAAGATGAGTGTTTTCCATGAGAACAGGCTTGAATTTTGCCCATGAGCAGTGACTACACCATCTTCAGTTCTACATAGCTGATGCTGAGGCTAAACAGCCCCATGGTCACCACTGGGTTTCAGCTTAACTGAACCACATGTGAACAAAGACCAGGCATTTAGAAAAATCTCTGTGAATTGAGGGCCTTGTTGTACCCACAGCTTTGCTTCTGTCAGTGGAGAGGAAGACAACGTTTTCCCAAAGAGACGGGTGCCTCTTATTAAATTGTAAACTTAGATGTTGCTGAAGACAAGCTAGCTGCATTTTGGAATATTCTATTTCCCTTATTAGTCATTGAGTCTGAGTTGACCCACTCAAAGTGGACTATCAGGTCAGAGATTCATGAAGCCTGCATGGGTCAAGCATTCACTTTGACCAAGAGCCCATTAGCAAGCTAACAGCTGCTCTGAAAAAGGGGTTTATGATGTGGTTGTTGTGCTACAGTTTTGCAAAGTTATTACCAAAGGTAAAACTAGGTAAAGGGACATTCGATCTCTCTGTACTGTTTCTTATAACTGTGGTGAATTTAAAATTATCTCAAAATTAAAAGTTTTCAAAAAGTTGATCTCATGGAGGTAGAAAGTAGAATGAATCATAGCTACCAGAGGCTGGGAAGGGTTGGGTGGTGGGGGTAGGGTGGAGGCAGGCAGTGAGAAAAAGAGGTTAATTAGTGGGTACAAACATACAGTTAGAGGGAATAAGTTCTAGTGTTCAATAGCAGAGTAGGGTGACTACAGTCACCAACAACTTATTGCATATTTCACAATAGCTCTAAGGTTTCGAATGTTCCCAATACAAAGACATGACAAATGTTTGAGTGATGGATATCCTAATTGCTCTGATTTGATCGTTACACATTGTATGCATGTATCAAAATATCACCCCATAAATACATACAATTATTATCTATTAATACAAATTATTTTTAAAAATTAACAACTTTTTAAAAAAAGTTTAATTTCTCCCTAAACCCCAAGAGGCATTTCCAGGTGGAGGTTGCCTTCCTTTGGCAGAGACTCTAATTAATGAAACTATTAGTCACAGAGACTTATAGCTCAAAGGCATCATATTAGGATTGTGGGGCCCTACAGGTACTGGCACTTTTCTATATCTGGCTCTTCCCAATCCAGATATCATCTGGCATTTATGAGCATGCGTAGTACAGGCATGGGAAACATCAATCCAAATTTATGTTCTGTGGTGGAAACTACAACAGCAGTAGAGGGAATCATACCAAGGGATCCTCTGCACAAGGTCACAAGCCCAGCCCAAACCTTGTCAGATGAATTTGGTAGCCCCTGTGCCTCACAGGACAGGGTAAGATGACGATCAAGGTGCTTGTGTCCAACAGAGCCATGCAAATTTGAGTCCCCCAAAGTTCTCTAGTGTACTCAGATAGGTGCATGTGGCCTTCTGTCCTCCTTGCGGACAGGGAGACCTTGGCCCCACTCTCAATCATCTTTTTCCTTGAAGTAGCTGAGGCCAGGGTAGAGGGTAAGGGAGGGGCAAGGGGGTGCATAGGGAGAGAGCTGCCTTGTGCCAGTAGACACGGCACATTTACTTCAATTTTTGAGTGTTGCGGTGGCTGTAAATATCAGCCAACAAACTTCCAATGCTTTTGGCCCACCCAAAGCCCTCTCTCCTTATTGCTGACACCATCTATTTCATCTTTGGAGGCTCCCTGATTCCCTGCTACGCCATTTTGCCTTTTTGCTCAGGTCTGGGGCTTGCCGCCCCATTGTCATGAAAGCATTCCTTCTTACTTTCGTCCAAAGGAGAGTAAGAAACAACCATGGCGTCATGCAGATAGCTTGTTTCAGTGTTACCTCTTGTCACACAGCCTGTATCATTCATTTACAGGTAGGACAATCAGAGATCCTTATCCCTCCTTCCTCTCCCATCCACCATTTGGGTGCGAGCAATGACAACTATATCTCAGGATGTCTTTTTACCTCCCCTAACCTGGCTCATGGACCCCTTATCTCTTCTCTCCTAGAAAGCCATGTCTCTATCTGCATCTCATCCTTACTGCCAAAAGCTGTCCACGATCTGAGATTTTAACTTACTTGCAAGCCAGCAAGTAAGCCTGCCACAGTTTCAGAAAAGTAGCAGAAGACGTGAGACTCCTGGGTCAGAGACAAATAATTTTTTAATTCACTGCACAGCAAACAGTATGAACTTTATGTTGTCAAGTCCCTCGTGGGCAAATGCTGCCAAGACCCTCACAGCCAATGTGGAGGAGTCCACAGGTTCACTATGTGTATAGTGAGCTGGATTCCCTAAGTACAAACACAGATGAGGACACCTGAACTTAGGGAACCCAGCTCTTGTATTATACACAGTATATAAACCTGTCTGAACTTTTCCGCAGAGAAAGAGAGACATTGTATTACACTGGCAGTAACCAAATTTGTTCTTTCCTCGGAGAAAGACTTCCTTTCTATCTTCCAAAGATGTTCACTATATAGACATCCTTGAATAAATAGTCTGAAACAAAGGGAGTCTATTGTAAGATATTTATAGAAAACAAAGTTTAAAAATCCAGAATAAATCATTTTGTATTTGGATATTTAGAAAATAAACTGTTAGGAATCATTTTATTAAAGAGATTAAAGCAATAGTAAGATGAACAAGTAAATTATTCACCTTAATACCTCAGGACAATTTAAGCTTGTATCGTCCTCCCCTCCCCTCCCTTCCCCTCTTCTCCCCTCCCCTCTTCTCTTCTTTCCTCTCCTCTTCACCCCTCCCTTCCCTTCCCTTCCCTTCCCTTCCCTTCCCTTCCCTTTCCCTCTCCCACCCTTTCTCTCTCTCTTTGTATCTTCCTCTTTCTTTTAGCATAATGCAACCTTAAAAAATTCTTGGTAAGGTTACTGATAATGCTTTTACCCCAGCTGATACAATTTTCAGTTAATTATGAATTTTCATACTAACTTTCTATTTTAATTTATGGAATTATCCAAATAATATTTCAAAAGCATTTATGCCAACTAAATAACAAAATAGATTTAATGTCTACCACAGAAAAATAAAATATTAAATCTATTGACATAGAAATATTCTTTTTATTCAAGAAAATATTGTTGCTAAGTCAGTGACAATTGGCTTGAAGCATCTGTTGAAGGTGCTGTAGAAAGGTATTCGTATTAAAATGCATTTTCCCCCCTAACTCTTAAGCTTTCTGGCAGGCACTTAGAAAGTGATCACTGTACTTATAAAGAGAGATTAAGATTTCTCGTTTTATTTACCCAGAGTCAAGAGAGGTTTCTATTTCCTTCTTGGATATTACTTTTAAGGCCACGATTATTAACATAGTGTAATGATATAGAACGAAGTAGAGATATAAGTTAATTATACAAAATTTCACAAATGACAAAAATAGAATTTCAAATTGACAGGATAAAAATGGAAAATTCAATAATTTTTAAAATATAAATGGTTGATTATTTTAGAAGAAAATTCAATTTGAATCATAATGAATTCTATGATGAGTCCTATGTAAAAATAAATGGATTAACATTTTAAGATAAAATAAGTATTAGCTTCTCCTTTTCTCTGCTCTTTGAACCAACTGTAGGATATGCTGGATATGCCATGAAATTGCGTTATAAAACACTTCACTGACAGCAGATTTTCTTGCCCTGTTACAAATTCTCCTGTGGACCCAAGTGCTCAGTTGAGGGTTCCTGCTCCTTGGCTCTGGTTAACCAAGGTAGCCGGTGCCTAAACAATATCATCAGGTCTGTGTGGGGTTATGGATCAAGTCAGAATGTGTAGTTGCAATGTGCTTCCTCTACCTGTGTATTCATGCTTCCTCCAGCACATGATAAAATTTAAGATGTGCTATTGATTCAAAGTAGAAGTTTAATTTTATACTATGGGAGACTGCAAGGTTACCATTTGGGTTGCTCTTACATAAAAAGTGATTTGCCCATTGATTCCCTCATGTTGCCAGCATTTGCCAGGCCTCCTGCCTCTTCCTGCTGCATGCCAGTCCTTCTTCTCGTTCTTTAGTTTTCTATCTTGATGGTCTACCATATCTGTGTATTCATCAACCATGCTGGTCTCTTGACCCTATCTATCCTCACCATTTCCTCTGCTCTGCTCGCCTAACTTCAGCCACATTCCTTAACTACTGCCATTAACCTCCTTTCTAATGAGTGTCCCTAAGTCCAGGTTCTTCTCTCTAATTCATCCTCCCTACCATCAGTAAAATTTTCATTCATTGTAGATCCGATCATTTTATTTTTCAAGTTCAAAACATTCTGATGGCTCCTTAGGGGATACAGAGTAAAGTTGAACCCCCTTCTCGTGGCACTCAAAGCTTTACCTTTCCTTTGCCTCTTTGGACCTTCTCTGTGCCTACTGGGAAATTAACAGTTAACAAATCTTTTATGACAGGTTGTAGGGTAAGGAGTTGGGGGCAGATGATTTTTCTGTTTTTAAACTAACAGAAATGCTAAGGATTCATATAAAATCATCATTATTTTAGAATGTGTCAGTTCTAGGTAAAGATCTAGTTTTAACTGCTGTTTCATTTGAAACAAATTCCACTTGCAAACAATATTTTATTGACTGTTCAACACCAGGCACTAACCCAGACACATTCAACATATAAACCATCCTTGGGAGTGTCCACAGTGGGTCAGGTAAGCAAGAACAGCCATGTAAAAAGACATATGTGTCAAAACACATGGGGGCATATACCCAAGCTTATGAGTTCTGTCTTTTCATTTCATTTATTGATTTTCTTTTTTTTTTCTTTATTCCTTCATGTCGTTTTTCTTCCTTCTTTGATGCAAGGGGCTGACTGCAACCATATACAAGGCCTTGAAGGGAAAGAATATCATCAACTTGCTCTCCCATGCCTTGATTGAATACAGGTAGCAAGTGAGGAGCCAAGGATAAGTGAAAATAGCCTGGGCTTGAGTAATTTGGATGCCTCGTCAGCTGGCAGTAAATGCATTTTTCATAGCCCACACCTGATCTCTTTTGGTCAGATTTTCTATGAGATCTTTGAAAAACCCTCTGAGCTGAAGTAACGTATTTTCTGATTAAAAATAAATGATAGTAAGTAAATGGACAGGGAGAAGCCATGATGGATGGATTGGTGGGAATGGGATTTATGAATTCTCACTTGCTCACGGCCAGCGAGCTCTTCAGCTTGTGTCAACTGCTTTACAAATGCTTCTTTATTACTTATTCTTCACAACATTTCTAGGAGGCTGGGAGATAGCCTTGTTTCCATTTGAAGATGAAGAAATAAATGAAAAGTTGGCAAATGTATCTTGCCAGGCTGATGCAGAATTTGATCAATTTTTTCTGAGACTTTTAGGGGATCCACGAGTCCCATCTATAAATTCCAGATTGGTTATTCGAATACTCTGGTGGCAATGAGACACTGTCAGAGGATTTTTAATACTTTGGATGGGCACATTTGGAGGATGAGCTTTATTGAACCAAATTAGCTTTTGGTGCCTGACCGTTAGCCACCTGATAAAGTCAGTTAACTGAAGCAAGTATTTATTTACTGGTTGTTTAGTACTGGGCATTTTGGTATAATTAATACGGAAGCAACATAATATATGAGCTTCATGATCGAATTCATGAAATCTAATTCAGAGCTGGAAACTCTACAGCACATGTGCTGTGATTTCCCACTCTCATGCCTCAAACGGACTTCACTGATAAATCACAGTCCTTTTCTTAGCTTCATCTGGTTGCAGCCCCAGAAATAGTTTCAACCTAGCTCTGCAGGCAGGCTTTATCATAAAATAGAATTGGAGTGGTACATGAAACACATTTGTGTGTTAGATCTAATTATTAATACATGCACTGGACAGAAAAATGTTTGTGTCAGTGGAGAATGAGGCAGATATGGCTTTGGCCCTCATGGAGCTAACACTCTAGCAGGGAGAATGGATGGTGAGCACATAATCATGCAATTATGTATTTCATCATGATTGTGAAAAGGGCTGCAAAGGAGCAATACAAGGTACCAGAGAGTCTTAGTCTTCTCATCTTTAAAATGGACTTAATACTTGCCCTTACCTCAAAGGTGGTTGTGAGGAGCAAATGAGGCAATGTGTGCACTATCTGCAGTGAAATGCCCATGCACACCAAGTACACTGCCATGTGTTATATACTATTGTCAAGGACTTATAACAATGTATATGATAAGCTCTTTTTGCTCCCTGAATCCAACCCAATGATAGTTAGAACTTCAAAATTTATTGCAATAAACATGCTAAATATTATGTCAAATATTTGTGCATATTATATGTCTGTTCCCCCTGACCCTTCTCAGTAGCCTATGGGCTTTCTGAGGGCAAGGCTCTATTTTCCATTTGTAATCTTGAGTGCATAACAGAGAGTCATGCTGTAAGAGGTTGGAATACGTTTTTGAGTGAAAGTGACCTGATTGGCATTAGGTGAAGCATTTCATCTCCAGTGAAGTTGCAATGCTTGTGGTTATAGTGTACCTTTAAAAACACATTATAGTTTTACTTTGAAAGAATTATCTGATGATAGGAGTATTATTGGGAGCAAATCCACCTGGCAGGTTTGAGAGATATTAACACAGTAGTGGTTGGAATCTGGTAGAAGAAATGTCTTATGATCTGGATTCTTTTTCCTCAACATAGTCAGCTCTGCACACAGGAAAAGGGGCAGTGATGGAATAAGAATGCCAATAAGCCTTCAGGATATCATCTATGAAAACTTCCCCAACCTTGCTAAAGAAGCGAACATTCAAATTCAGGAAATACCGAGAACCCCAGCAAGATACTACACAAGAAGACCATCCCCAAGGCACATATTCATCAGATTCTCCAAGGTCAAAATGAAAGAAAAATATTACAGGCAGCTAGAGAAAAGGCACAGGTCACCAACACAGGGAACCCCATCAGGCTAACAGCAGACCTTTCAGCAGGAAGCCTACAAACCAGAAGAGAATGGGGGCCTATATTCAACATTCTTAAAGAAAAGAATTTCCAACCAATAATTTCATATCCAGACAAACCAATCTTCATCAGTGAGGGAGAAATAAAAATCCTTTTCAGACAAGAAAATGCCGAGAAAATTCATTACCACCAGACCTGCCTTACAAGAGGTCCTAAAAGGTGCACTAAATATGATAGGGAAAAATCATTACCAGCCACTACAAAAACCCACTGAAGTACACAGACCAGTGACACTATAAAGCAACCACACAAACAAGTCTGCATAATAACCAGCTAACAACAGGATGACAGGATCAAATTCACACATAGTAATATTAACCTTGAACATTAATGGGCTAAATGCCCCAATTAAAATGCATAAATTGGCAAGCTAAACAAAGAAGCAAGACTCAATGGTGTGCTGTCTTCAAGAGACCCCTCTCACCTAGGCTCAATGACACAAATAGGCTTAAAATAAAACGATGGAGAAAAATCTACCAAGCAAATAGAAAACAGAAAAAAAGCAGGGTTGCTATCCTAATTTTAGACAAAACAGACCTTAAACCAACACAGATAAAAAAAGACAAAGAAGGGCATTACATAATGGTAAAAGATTCAATTCTACAAGAAGACCTAACTATCCTAAATTTATATGCGCCCAACACAGGAGCATCCAGATTCATAAAGCAAGTTCTTAGAGACCTTCAAAGAGACTTGGAGTCCCAGACAATAATAATGGGAGACTTTAACAACCCACTGACAGCATTAGACAGATCACTGAGGCAGAAAATTAACAAAGATATTCAGGACCTGAATTCAGCACTGGATCATATGAACCTCATAGACATCTACAGAACTATCCAGCCCCAAACAGGCTATACATTCTCCTCATTGCCACATGGCACATATTCTAAAATTGACCACACAATCAGAAATAAAACAATCCTCAGCAAGTAAAAAGGAACAGAAATCATAGCAACCACTCTCTTGGGCCACAGTACAATACAATTAGAAAGCAAGACTAAGAAAATTGCTCAAAACCAAACAATTATGTGGAAATTAACCTGCTCCCAAATGACCTTTGGGTAAATAATATAATTAAAGTAGAATCAAGAAGTTCTTTGAAACTAATGAGAAAAAAGACAGAACATACCAGAATCTCTGGGACACAGCTAAAGCAATGTTAAGAGGGAAATTTATAGCATTACACACCCATATCAAAAAGTTAGAAAGACCTCAATTTAACAACCTAACATCACCTGTAGAAGAAGTAGAGGAACAGGAGCAAACCAACCCCAAAGCTAGCAGAAGACAAGAAATAACCAAAATTAGAACTGAACAGAAGGAAATTGAGTCACATAAAGCCTACAAAATATCACTGAATTCAGGAATTCACTTTGTGAAAAAATTAATAAAATAGACCACTAGCTAGCCTAATAAAGAAAAAAAGAGAGAAAATCCAACTAAACACAATCAGAAATAACAAAGGGGGCATTACCATCTACCACACAGAAATACAGAAAGCCCTCAGACACTACTATGAACACCCATATGCACACAAACTAGAAAACCTAGAAGAAATGAATAAATTCCTGGACACATACATCCTCCAAAGACTAAACCAGGAAGAAATTGAATCACTAAACAGACCGATAATGAGTTCCAAAATTGAATCAGTAATAAAAAGCATGTCAACCAAAAAAACCCCAGGACCAGAGAGATTCATAACTGAATTCTACCAGCTATATAAGGAAGAACTGGTACTAATTCTACTGAAACTATTCCAAAAAATTGAGGAGGAGGGACTCCTCTCTCACTCATTCTATGAGGCCAACATCATCCTGATACAAAAACCTGGCAGAAACATACAAAAACAGAAAACTTCAGGCCAGGATCCTTGATGAACATAGATGCAAATATCCTCAACCAAATACTTGCGAACTGAATCTGGCAGCACATCAAAAAGCTATTTCACAATGATTAAGTAGGCTTCATCCCTGGGATGCAAGATTGGTTCAACATATGCAAATCAATAAATGTGATACATCACATAAACAGAACTATCTCAATGATTATCTCAATACATGCAGAAAAGGCTTTTGATAAAATTAAACATATCTTCATGTTAAAAACCATCAACAAACTAGGCATTGAAGGAACATACTTCAAAATAATAAGGGCCACCCATGACACACTCATAGCCAACATCATACTGAATGGTCAAAATTTGGAAGCATTCCTCTTGAAAACCAGAACATGACAAGGATGCCTTCTCTTTTCACTCCTATTCAACATAGTACTGGAAATCCTGGCCACAGCAATTAGGCAAGAGAAAGAAATAAAGGGTGTACAAATAGGAAGAGAGGAAGTCAAACTATCCCTGTTTGCAGACAACATGATTCTACACCTAGAAAACCTCAGAGTCTCTGCCCACAAGCTCCTCAATCTCATAAACAACTTCAGCAAAGTTTTAGGATACAAGATCAATGTATGAAAATCAGCAGCATTCCTATACACCAACAACATCCAGGCTGAGAGTCAAATCGGGAATGCAATCTCACTTATAATTGCCACAAAAAGAATAAAACACCTAAGAATACAGCTAACCAGAGAGGTGAAAGGTCTCTACGATGAGAATTACAAGACACTGCTCAAAGAAATTAGAGATGACACAAATAGAACAACATTCCATGCTCATGAATAGTAAGACTCAATATCGTTAAAATGGCCATACTTCCCAAAACAATTTATAGACTTAATGCTATTCCTATCAAACTACTAATAAAATTATTCACAGAATTAGGAAAAAAACTATTTTAAGATTCATATGGGACCAAAAAGAGCCCAAATAACCAAGGTAATCCTAAGCAAAAAGAACAAAGCTGAGGAATCATATTTCTAGACTTCAAACTATATCACAAGGCTATACTAACCAAAAGAGCATGGTACTAGTACAAAAACAGAAACAGAATAGAGAGCCCAGAAATAATGCTGCACACCTACAACCATCTGATCTTCGATGAAACTGGCAAAAACAAGCAACAAGAAAAGCACATTGTATTCAATAAATGGTGCTGGGATAACTGGCTAGCTATATGCAGAAGATTGAAACTGGACATCTCCCTTACACCATATTCAAAAATCAACTGAAGATGAATTAAAGACTTAAATGTAAATCCTGAAACTATAAAAATCCTGGAAGAAAACTTAGGGAACACCATTCAACACCATAGAAACTGGAACAATTTCATTATGAAGACACCAAAAGCAATTGCAACAAAAGGAAAAGTTGACAACTGGGACCTAATTAAACTAAACAGCTTCTGCACAGCAAAATAAACTATCAGCAGGGCAAACAGACAACCTACAGAATCGGGTAAAATCTTTGCAAACTATGCCTCCTACAAACTTTAATACCCAGTGTCTCTAAGGAACTTAAATTTACAAGAAAAAAAAACAAACAACCTCATTAAAAGTGGGCAGAGGACATGAACAGACATACATTTTTTAGGAAGTTTGGATCAGAAATATGAACCATGAGTGGTGAAATCGTCTCACTCTAAGTATTATAACAAATGTAGTAAAATAATTGTGCTTTCCAGAAGCTGGAGACTTAAGTACATTTTCTTTGTATGGGTTTCTCAATATCAAATTTTATTACTAGTAGTGAAGAAGACAGAGTGAAAATAGAGGTTGGGGAAGAGAATGATTATTAATTTTAAAAAAGAGATATGATGGATGAATTCTACATTATTTTTGGGAAAGATATTTAGAGGAGAAACTCATAGCTATAAAACTTTTATTTAGATCTTGATTGATATTCACGAACATGTAGCAGGAATATATTACCTTTCCAAATATTACATTTTCAGATAAATTGTCAATTGTTTTAATGTCTTTTCTCTCAATTATTTCCCTAAGAGTATTTTGATTTTAATTTTCCTTTCCATGATAGAAATTTTAAATGTAAGATGATGAAATAAATTGATTGAAGTCATACAGCTCTCAGAACGTGAACTGGTACTACAAAAAAAAAAGTGGGCAGAGGTCACGAACAGACACTTTTCAAAAAAAGGCATAAATACAACCAACAATCATATGAAAAAATGCTCAACATCACTAATCATTAGAGAAATGCAAATCAAAATTTGCATCACAATGAGATAACTCACACCAGTCAAAATGGTCATAATTAAAAAGTCAAAAAATAACAGATGCTGACAAGTTTGCAGAGAAAAGGGAATGCTTATATACTGCTGGTGGGAGTGTAAATTATTTCAGCCATTGTGGAAAGCAGTGTGGTGATTTCTCAAAGAACTTAAAACAGAATTACCATTCAGCTCAGAAGGGAATATGATTGGTTCTACCATAAAGACACATGCACATATATAGTTATTGTATCACTATTCCCAATAGCAAAGACATGAAATCAACCTAAATATCCATCAACAGTAGACTGGATAAAGAAAATGTGGTACATATACAACATGGAATACTATGCAGTTATAAAAATGAATGTGATCACGCCCTTTGTGGTAACACGAATGGAGCTGGAGACCATTATATTAAGCAAACTAACACAGGAATAGAAAACCAAATATTGTATGTTCTCACTTATAAATGGGACATAAAGAACAAGAACACATGGACACAAAGAGGGTAACAACGGACACTGGGGCCTACTTGAGGATACAGGGTGGAAGGAGGGAGAGGATAAAAAAAAAAATCTATCAGGCACTATGCTAATTACCTGGGTGACTAAATAATCTGTACCCCAACCCCTGCGTGACACACAGTTGACCTAGTAACAATCCTGCACATGGAACCCTATTCCAAAATAAAAGTTAAAAAAATTTCAGTCAGTCCATGAATATTTCTCAATGAGAAATATTTCTCAATATTTCTCAACAGCTTCGTCAGGATAATAGATATTTCTAGCTCTTGTGGTAGGGATGTCTGTCTGCCTAACTAGAAACTTATGTTTCTTACCTTCATATGACATAGTTCTAAGCCAATGAGCTGTAAAAGGAAGTCGTTTGGTAAAACTTCTGGGAGAACTTTTTCAATGAGGAACAAACTCAGGTGATGTGTGATAGCTGGAGCTGCAGCCACCTTCTGGGGGATATAAGTGAAAGCCCCAGAGACTCACAGAGTCTTCATCCCTGCATCCTGGAGCTGCTGAACCAAGACCAGCAACTCTGCACTTGTCATTGCAGAAAAATAACCTCTCATTTGGTTGTTTCATTATTATATAGGTTTTATGTTATGTGTATCAGAGCACAAACTCAAGTGGCATGCCTATAAAAATTATGCAAATTCCAACTTTCTATACATCTTCTACCAATTAAAAAATCAATTTTTGCATCCATGTACTCCTTCTACATTCTGGAATTTTATTGATCGAAACAAAACTTACCAGGTGAGGTATTAGTAAATTCCCTGGGAGTATAATAAGAATAGTTTAAAAGCAAAAAACTATTTTAAATAATTTTAACATATTCAGCAGTGCTATCCTATAGAAACAAAAAGAAAGCCACACACATAATTTTAAATTTACTAGTAACTATATTGTAAAAGTAAAAATAAACAGGTGCAATTAATTTTAATATTTTATTTAACTCTATATTTTAAAATTGTTTAAAATATAATCAACATGAAACATATTAATGATATAGTTTCTGTTCTTGTGCCCTTTAAATCTTCAACCCTGATGGGTGTTTTATACTTTCAGCACATCTCAATTTAGCCTAGCGGCATTTCAAGTACTGAGTAGCCTGTGAGGCTTGTTGCTACTCTGGTGGACAGTGATGTAACAACTTACGATGGAACAATATAAAAACAAATCAGTGATTGGGAAGATAATAACAATGACAAGGTTTTGATGACCTTGTTCGATATACAAGCTGACTCTCATCTCTTATGCTTGATTTCAGTTATGCTATTAGGAATCAAAACAAAACATTTTCCTCAATAAATCCATAAATGTACTGTAAATTGAAACATGATTTTCATCTTGTTTTTCCCTTTCTTACGGTGCTGATGAAACATGATTTTAAATAATTTATCTCCCTAAAGACTCCACAGAAGCAATGAAGCTTTCCTGTACATTATTCTTGTTTTCTTCTGATTCTACCACCACCACCACCACCACCACTATCACCACTATCACCACTAACCAAAACTAAATTCATTATTCTCCCAAACCTGGTCCTCCCTCAGTCTTCCCCATCATATTAAATGGTCCTACTTCATCTGCCCCACTGATTAACCCAGGGAGCTTGATCCCATCTTCTTCAACCCTCACATCCATCCTGCCACAAGCCCTGACATTTTGCTTGCATGGCACTTTTCTTTTTCTCCATTGCTGCCAAGCTCTGGCACCCTGCCCTGGATGACTGCAGTGCTGCCTTACTGGGCCTTGGCCTGGCCACTTCATTCTTCACAAGGCAGCAAAAGTCATCTTTTAAAAACACACATCAGATTGTAACAGCCCTATGCTTGAAATCCTCCAATGGCTTATTAATACGTGTAATAAAGTACGAGTTTCTAGCAAGGCTAGGACAACTCGGCCCCTGTCCCGCTCTCTGGCTACTCCTCACTCCTCTCTCTCCAGCTTCTCCCTGGGCTCTGGCTGCTCTGGCCTCCTTTCTGTCTCTTGAACTCACTAAGCTTGGTTCAGCCTGCAGGGTTCGACTTAGGCAGTTCCTAAAAGGTTCCTTCCCGTGTATCTGCCCAAGGTTCACCCCTCATGATTCAGAGGATTTATGCAGACAATCACATTATCTAAACTATCAACTTCATTCTCTCCATCGCTTTCTATCCCATTACTATATTTTCTGTTTGTTCAAAGCCTTATCACTGTCTAGAATTTTACCCCTTTTTAATGTGTACATTTGTAAATTCTCCATTTCTCTTCCCCTGAGATGGGGATATCTGGCAGGCATTTGGGTGCATGGGTCTGCAGTTGAGAGGGGATCTGGTCTGCTGTTTGGTATTCAGTGTTAGCCCATGGGTGTAGGTGAGGTCTTATAAAGAGAGTGCGTGTCATAAGGAGAAGGAAGGACTGAAAACATCATCCTGAGAAACAGGTATTTGTGGTGTGAGATAAGGAAGAAGAGCAAGGGAAGAGGAAAAGGAAGAACCATCACTGAGCTGAGGGATGGCAGAGAAGAAAGTGCTGCCCTGAAATAAGGAGAGAAAGCATTCCTGGAAGGGGTGGTGGGGCCAGTGCTGCCTCTGAGAAGTAGGACACCCCTTAACCCATCTGGCTTTTTGTGAAGGTCTTAGTAACCTTCTATCCAGTTTCTTTTTCTTTCCCCCTTCCAGTGCTAACAATTCTCATTCAATTCTATGGAGCATGCATGCTTACAACCTTCCTGGCTTCTGAAGGATTGGACCAGTTTTTCTGCTGCCTCTCTAGGCTTCTTCCCAGTCCCCTTTATTTGTGCCTCTTCCTCTGCTATATCTTGCATGCTGGTGTTCCTTGGAATCCCATCCTCAGCCTTCTTCTCTCTGACTTTCATATGTTATATCTGGGTGTTTTGAGTTACTGACCTATTTCTTGCTTCCTTTGCCTAGAAACATACCCGTGTCCTCCTCTTTACCTTTTTCTTACCAGTGGATGAAGTACACCCCCTCTTATCCAAAGATCTCCCTCCATTTATACCCTAGGCCTCATTCCCTTCCCACAATCTAGACACAGTGTCCACACCACATCAACCACTCACTAGCTCTGTTCTACCTTCGGTCTCTGCCCCTCTGTTGACCCTCACATCAGTGTATAGACCTGACCAACTTTCTTTTTTTAAAACAAAATCAAGGCCAAGCACCATAGCTCATACCTGTAATCTCAGCCTTTGGGATGCTGAGGTGGGAGGAGCTCTTGAGTCCAGGAGTTTAAGACCAGCCTAGGCAGCATAGTGAGACTTCGTTTCTACAAATAATAATAAAAAATAATAGCTGTGCATGGTAGCATGCACCTGTGGTCCCAGCTACTCGAGAGGCTGAGGTGGGAGGATTGCTGGAGTCCAGGAGATCAAGGCTGCAGTGAGTTGTGATTATGCCACTGCACTCCAGCCTGGGTGACAGAGCAAGACCCTGCCTTAAAAAAAAAGAAAAAGAAAGAAAAAATCAAATTTCTATTTAAACTCCAAGTTCCTCTTTCCCTCCTACTGCTCTATGCATCTCATTTCTAATTAACATTTTTAAAAGATAATCTGCCCTCTCTATCTATTTTTCCTCGTCTCCTATTAAGTGCCTTGCTAACTGTAATCTGAGTTCTTCCTCCATCACTTCACGGACTTTGCTTGCAACAAGTTCTGCAAGGACCAGTAGTTTTCTCTCCAGCCCTGTCTTATTTGATTTCTCTTTGATAATTAATGGGGTTCACTATGCATTTTCTCTTTCTTGACTCTGTCTCCTCCCTTGTCTTCTGGGAAATGTCTCTCTTGATTTTCCTTTTATTTCTCTAGCTACTTCTTTTTCACCTGCCCTTACTCCTCCACTCCACTCTTATAATTGGTGGGTCTCAGGAATTCTATCCTTGTCCTTCTTTTCTTCTTACCTCCCTGATTAAACATGCTGCTTATGTGCTGCTGACACCTGCCTTGAGTTGAGGGCTTGCATACAGGTAGTTTATTTGGAAAATGTTTCCAGGGAGCAGAAATGGGGAACAAATGAAATTACAATATCTAATTAGATAAAGCTAATATAAAGATGCATTATGCTGCTGGTCACCATGGCAAGAACTAAAGTTCCACCCCACTGGGACTTTTTGTGGAGCATAGACTACTTCTCATAGTTGTACATCATTGGATCAGGAGGACAAAAAATGAATCTATTGCCATTTAACCACTGCTTGAAGGTTGTCTCTGGGGGATGTTACCTTCCTCAAACCTCAAGCTGCACATCTGCAGATCTGAGTGGGTCCCTAAGGCATTTCACACCTTGTCAGATAAATTCAAGCATAAGAAGTAAAAGATCCACAGCACAGACAGGAGGTGAGGCCAATGCATTGAAGCCGAGTGGATGTGAAGTGGTAGCGAGGGGTATGCGATATGGCCCACTGTCGTGCCATATCTACTTATGTCCTCCATTAAGCCCAATTTGTTGCTGAATCTTCACATTAGTGGCCAGCCATATTTTCTTTCAAAGACAGAATAGAGGAGGACTAGTGGAATTAATGATAGTTTCCACGGCTGCAACTAGTCTTAAAGCTATAATTGGTATTCATCCCCTCCCTCCTTCATCACTCATTCTAGATTTTCATTGCTTTCGGCCAGCACTTCAGCTTTTCTGGGTAGCTTGCCTGGTGAAGTGACCAAAACTTTCATCTCTGAAGTGGTGAGCCCTTAGTTGCCTTGCCGTTTGTAGACTGTCATTCAATCAATGGTCAATAAAAAGAGATGCCCAGTGAATCCCCTGAATTCCAGGCATACTCTTCCTTGCCCCACTGTATAACAGCAAGTATAGCTCTTCATGGCAGTCAGGATTGAACACTGTCACCGGTATGGTACCTGCTTTCTGTGCTTGCTTGTCAGCCAGCATAAGGAGCCCATAGTAACCAGGTGATGGTTGTAGCTTCAAATTAGGCGAAACCCATACTGTGCCCTCTGTTTGAGACATTCTCCACTGTGCCTTCTGGGAACCAGGGCTTCTAATACAGCAGAGCCTGGGGTTGTAAGGACAGGAAGCACAAATTTCATACAGGAAAGTGATGATTAGAAAAGTTTATTTTACTTCTATCCCTTGATTCCCAGATCTGCACATTCTAGCTACTGGGGACCCAATGCAGTATATTAACTGTTGGTTCCTTGCTAATACCACATCTTGGAGGACAGCACTCCAACTCTGCAGGAAGTTGTCCCCAAAGTGGTACCTTAGTCGAGCCTTTAATAATCAATTTCATCATTCTCTTAGGCTGTCTGCTTTGAGGCGATGCAGTAAGACAAGTGGATTCCATGGTTATGAGCTTTCTGTCTCTTCTTTTCAGCCAAAACAAGGTCTTTAGGTCTAAGATAAACTCATAGCTATAGAAATATAACTTGGTCAACCCTTGAATGGTGGTGCTGGTTGAAGCAATGTGGGCAGAGAAGGCAAATGCATCTTCAAAATAGAATGCATAGCTGCCCCTTTAAGTTGGAAGGGATTCAGCGTAATCAACTTCCTACCAAGTAGCTGGTCTCCTTGAGGTCTAGTGTTCTGTCAAGATTTCTGTGGCTGGGGGGCCAGGCGTTCAGCAGGGACACTATCTAGATAGCTTTGGTGAGATACAGCCCATGCCATTGGGCCCATGACTTACTCTATTTTTACCACCACAGCCCCTCCATTTCACACGCCTATTGCACAAGCTTTCCAGAAGCTGACAAGAGACTCTGGCTGACCCTCATGAATGAGTGATCCTGTCCACTTAGTTGTCAAGTGTTTCTCCTCTATGGCCATGCTTTCTCATGAATTAATAAGTTCACAAACACCCATATGATTTTTTTTTTTTTTTTTTTTGCCCACTAATAGAAAAAATTACTGGACTTGGATATATGCTGGCTAAACTGGGGAAAATGTATTGACATGGGAGACCTCTCCCATGACTCAGAATTTAACATCCTAGAAAGAACAACTGGAGTAATCCAAATTGCTGCTGAGATGGCACCTTGAAACTTGACGTGACAATGACCTGTAGTAATCCCAGTACTTTGGGAGGCCGAGGTGGGCAAATCTCCTGAGGTGGGGAGTTCGAGACCAGCTTGACCAACATGGAGAAACCCCATCTCTACTAAAAATACAAAATTAGCCAGGCATGGTGGTGCATGCCTGTAGTGGAGATGTAGGAAATTGTCTGGGCAAAATATTGAGGAAGGGATCAGGAGGCCCAGAAAGGATGGGTATATTAAAATAAAGTTACTATGTAACATGAAGAGTTCACCAACTGACAGTGTCCCATAAGAGGCCCCAGAGGACATTCCCTTCATTAAGTGAATAAAGATGCATTTGTGAGGGGGCCCCTAGATTCTCTGAGAACTTCCATGATTGCTGTCCTTGGCCAGGTGGATAAACGACAGAGGACGCTGTTGTGGCGCTGGCTCCTTTGTGTAATTGGCGACGGTTCTAGAATAGCAGGGGCTCAGTGGCAGCACTTTGCCATCAGAGGTGAGGGGGTGTGATTTCTGTGATGAGTATCAGGACAGAGAAGCAGTAACTTGACCTAATGGGATCACTGTGGATTGAAGGGAAAGATATATGGGCAAGAGATTAAGTTGTGACTTGACTTGATTAATAAAAACAAACACATGAACAAAACCTAAGATCTTAGCAGCAGAAGACTTATAACAGTTGTCATGATGGAAAGTCATGATCTTTCACCAAGTTTCACATACCCAAAGCCGTATCACAAACCCAAAGTTTATTGATTGAAATTGAGACCAGGTCTCCTTTAGGATTCTGCTGTAAGCATTTCCAATAAATATTCCTCCAAGTCTTTTCCAAAAGGATCTGTATCTATTTATCAGAATAGGAGCTTAGAGAAATCAGATGATGAATGGAGTCCTGGCCCACATCTGCTCAGACTGGGTCAATGGGTCATTATATCCCCCGGTCCTTGAGTGTGTAATTAGGAAGGGTATATTTAGCAGCTGGTAGAGCTCTCGCCTTGGCTTCCTGACCTTGGAATAAGAGCCATCATGATAGAAAGGGCCAAATAAACTTCTGAAACTGTCTCTCAACTGTCAAACCAACTTAGTAAATCTGAAAAAATACTGTATCCTTGAAGAAATTGGGTTTTTAATGAAGACTTAAAGCAGGGTTTTTCAAAGGATGGCCCCTGGGCCAGTAGAATCAGCATCACCTGGGAATTTTCTTAAAAAAAGCGATTCACAGGCCCCACTCCTGGCCTACTGTATTAAAAAACTCTGGGGTGGGGCACAGCAATCTGTTTTTAAATGAGCCCCCCAGGTGATTCTGATGAGCTTTAAAGTTTGAGAACCGTTGCCTTAAAGGATGGTGGTGGGCCCTTTCAGGCCATGTTTGCTAAAATTGCTCATTCAATTCACCTGTTTAGTTCATTAAAAAACCAGATGGTTCATAATAGGTGATGGCAGACTACTATACACTTAGCCAGGAGTAGCCCCAGTCACACTTGCTGTGCTCAAAATGTTTTCTTCACTGGAAATGATCACGCACAGCCTCTGATCTGATGAATGTGTCCTCAGTTCCCTATTGGTAAGGAGGATAAAGAGCAGTTTGCATTTACATGAGAAGGACAGAAGTATACATTTACTCTCTGCTCCAGGGCTTGGTTAATGCCCCCTGTCTGTGACATCATAGTTTGAAGAGATCTTGGTCATCTTGACATTTCACAGAACATAAAGCTACTCCACAATGTTGATGACATTATGCTAATTGGACTTCAGAGAGAAGTAATCGATAAGAACCCTAATGCCTTAGTAAATTACGTCTGCCAAAGGGTGGGAGACCCTAAGTGTCATGAAGATTCAAGTGCCTAATATGAAGACTCTCAGAATTCAGAATTATGAGGCATGCCAGGATATCCCTTCCATGCTAAGGGATAGATTTTTGCACTTCAGTCCCCCTACCACCAAGAAGAGACACAGAATTGGTGGGTCTCTTTGATTTTGGAGGCAGCATATACCACACTTGGGAATCCATTTGTCAGGTGACTCTGAAGCCTGCCAGCTTCTAGTAGGGCTAAGAAGGAGAAAGGGCTCTGCAGTAGATACAGGCTGTGGGGAAGTTGCCCTTCTGCCTGAACCACATGGCCCAGCAGATCCAGTGGCATTTGAGGCATGCAGGGCAGACATGGTGGCTATGTGTAGTCTTTGATAAGTGTCAGCTGAGACTAGTGAGAATTAGTAACCAC
Source organism: Chlorocebus sabaeus (assembly GCF_047675955.1). Taxonomy (NCBI): domain Eukaryota; kingdom Metazoa; phylum Chordata; class Mammalia; order Primates; family Cercopithecidae; genus Chlorocebus; species Chlorocebus sabaeus. The sequence goes on along the minus strand of NC_132929.1, from coordinate 55,765,825 downwards.
TGAGGCCAAGAGCTTATTCTTATCCTATCCAGAAGCTCTCCTCTGTGCCCTGCATTTTTCTTGGCCCCTACAATGTAATTTATGCAAGTATGTCTCCTTCTTCAGGCATCTTGTCTTATGCACTATTCACCATGATAGGCCAATTGCAGTAATAGATGACCTTAGAATTTCAGTGATTTAACCAAATACATGTTGATTGATCATTCATCCAATAGTCTGATGTAGGTGTTTGCTTGTTAGAGTCTCTCCTCCAAGAAGTGACTCAGGAACCCAGGGTCCTTCTTCCATTTCGTGGCTCTTCCCTCCTTCAATGCCTTAGCTCCTCTCCATTCCACCCATGGAAAGAAAAAAAGGGTAGAGCATTATGCATGGGAAGGACCTCACTTCTACTCCTCTGGCTAGAACCAAGCCGCATGACCCGCCAAAGTGTAAAGGAGGCTGGGAAATGTGGTTTGGCTTAATGATCAGGAGGAAAAGGAATCTTGGTTTGGTGAGGTACTAGCATCTGCTGCACGTCTTTACTCAAAAGCCCATCTTGAGGGACAAGGTTACTCAGTTGAGATGAATGAGGGTTTTGTTTTCCTTCCCACAGATGGCAGATGATGGTCACGGCTGAGATCTCAGAACCTGGGATTCCTAGCTGAGTCCCTTGTGGGTCTCTGGGTTCTCCATTGTGGCTGCATTCTCTGTACCACATTGCCATAGGGTGATGAGTGAGGGTTCCAAAACTCCTTTCTGTAAAAAGAATCATTGTGTGCTTTGAGAGGGAGCTTTGTTTTAGAGAAACAAAGCCAAGACATGATTATTCTGTCTGTGTAGCACTCTTCAACACCTACACGGGAACAGCAGCTCAGGAGAAGCCATTTAATCATGTCATGCCTCAGAGTTATTAAACTGAGAAAAACAAATGTGAATCTGTGCTCTGGCCAGGCGGGTGATATGAAATAGAGAAAGCAAGCCAGGCATGAGAGGTAGGAGGTGGTGCCTGGGTGAGCAATTTGTAAATGATGGCGATTAATTTAAAAAGATGCTGTGAGAGCCAAGCAAAATCTATCTGCAAACCACACAGCTCCCAGCGGGTGACCTCTGCTTTTTAAAACTACAGCCTCTCTTGGTTCCCAAGTTCCCTAGAACTCAGCTCCTCTATTTTAGGCTTATGAGAGATAACCATTTTCTAAGACTGAAAAGTAGTTTCTCAGCAAGCAGTCTCCTGTGAACACCACTCCAGACAAGTTCATCTTCAATCAACGAAGATCATCAGCCAAACATCTGGTTCTGGCAGCCCCAACAGCTGCATGCACTTTCAGTTCAAGCATCATCCATATGGGTGTCATTAGCCTCCTAATTGACCTCAGGGTCTGGATGTGGAAGAGGGCAGCCAAGCAGTGTGGAGGTATCCACAGGGGCTAAACTGAGAGGAAGCTCCCATCTGTGTGGACACAGCTCTGTGCAACTGGCTCTGGGCATGACACAGGCAGACCAGCTTGACTCAGAAGGCTCTATGTGGCATCCACAGACCCAGTGAATGGGGCTGCAATCCCCAGCATAGGAACAGGAGGCTGAGGACAGGCAAATGACATCTGGGGAATGGAAGGAATCACAAGGGCTATTGTGGGTGATCTCTAGATAAAAAACAATAAATGTGGAGTCTCTTACTTGAAATGTTCTGAGAATCTGCCACCTTTCTCATTTTTTTAAAATTATGGTAAAATACACATAAAATGTACGATTATAACCATTTTAGAGTATACAGTTGAATAGCATTAATTATATTCACAGTGTATGCAGCCATCCCCACCATTCCCAGAACTTTTTCATCACTCCAAGCAGAAACTCTGTGCCTATTGAGCCATTCCCTCTTCTTCCCTAGTCCATGGAAATCTGCTTTCTATCTATTGACTTACCTATTCTAAGTATCTTGTATGAATGGAATCATTCAATATGTGGTCTCTTCTGATTTTTGAGACTCTTGCCTTTAGAAACTTCTGTATGTAGTTCTTACCTGAGAGTGGACCTGACCCAGTGGGAAATGGGGTGAGTCTGATGAAAGCCAGTGCAGGTGCCTTAGGCTGGGTCTCCTAGAGGCACACTTTGAGACAAGGATAAGAGCACAAGTGGTTTATTTGGGAGATGATCCCAGAAATAGTGGTAGGAAATTGGGAAAGTGAGATAGGAAGGGGAAGGTAGCATGGCCCTGAGCAGTCACCACTGTGGGCAGCTCAGGCTCATCCTGCCAGGGAGATGGCAAAGAACACACCTCAGAGTTAGTTGTCTCTACCGAGGGGTGGGAAAGTTGAGGCACTCATACACCGACTCCCACCAATAATTGATAATGGCTGCTTCTGGGGTTCTGTCTTCCCTGGATTTAAAGCCAACCCTGGAAGAAGGAAGCCATGAGGTTGAGTTGGGGTTGGGTTGGCAGGTGCTGAGAAGGGTGGATGAGGCACTGACAGCCTCTGCTACAGTTGGAGAGTCCCCAGGGCCAGGTCCAAGGAGGAAGGTACTTCACAGGTGAGCTGAGTCGGAGGCTCAGCCTCATCAGGAAGAAGATGGAGGAGAAAGCAGCAGATAGCATTAAGGCTGGAGCAGGGGTGGTATGGGAAAGGAGCCAACAAGCAGTGAAGCTAGGGGTTGGAGGGGGACACGCAAGAGCAGGACAGGGGAGGTGTGGAGAGGAAGTTGTGGGAGTGGTTTGAAGCTGATGAGTGAACAGAATCTAAATCCTGTAGAGCTCCTCTTGTGTGGGCTGCTCAGAGGAGACAACTCTGATTGGAAACGCACACCTTCCATGGAGAGAAGGCAGCCTGAAGTTTTGGCGTGCTGCTCACTATCAAATCTCTACTCGGCCCACTCTGAACACACTCGGCAACAGGGACCAGCAGGCTTTGCTATAAAAGTCCAGACAGTGAATATTTCAGGCTTTACAGGCAATTCCGTCTCTGCCACAGCTACTCACTGCTGCTGCTGTAACATAAAAAACAGCCATAAAAAAATACAAAAATAAATGAGCATAGCTGTGTTCCAATAAAACTTTATTTGCAAAAATAGGCAGCAGGCCCATTTTGGCCCATGGGCCATCATGTGAAGCTCCTGTTTCCCTCTATTTTAAACCATGACACACTTATGGGATAGCTACATATTTGTGAACTGTGCACCTCCCCTTCACTCTCTTATCCTAAGCAGCATTCTACGGGCTGCTGAGGAACCCCAAAGACATTCAAAACCCAGTTTAAAATCACTGGTCTTGGTATAACGGTGAACTTTTCCACATTGCCTGCTGTCAGCAATAATGGGGAAGAAAAGGGGAAAAGAGCAACAATAATAATATTCTCAATATTGAGTTTCTATTATTTCAGGTATTTTATATGTTTTCTTACTTAATGTTAGCCAAATTCCTCAAGGTAACTAGAAATAGCCCATTTTACATATGGGAAGCCAGAGGCTAAAAGAGGTTCGTTTTCCCAAGTCATACATCTAGTAAGTGATAGAGCAGGAACTTAAACCTGCGTGAATCTGATCCCAGAATCCACACACTTGGCACTATATCTCTTTGTTAGCTGAGCTCTGAGAAAACAATTAAGCAATTAAGCAAAACAAAACAATAACAACAAAATAAAATCCCCAAACCGAAATGCTACTCTGAGTTTCCTGACAACCTCGCTTTCTCAGTTAGTTGTATTTGATTGCTAGCAACAGCTATTAGCTCAGGCTAATGTAAACAAGAGGGGAGTTCGTTGTTGGAGTAATGATGGGGACCACAAAACTGATGGAAAGCTGCAGACGCTGATGTGGAAATGGGTCAGGGGCAGCAGCGGGGAGGGGGGTGGGCATCTCCTGAATTGAAGAGGCAAAATGACAACAGCAGGCATGTGGCAGGGATGGTCTGGTAAGGACCTGCCTTGGGGATAGAAGGGAACGCCAGCCATTCTCAGTCTCTTTGTATCTCCTTTCAAAATTCAAATTACAGAGAGGGAGCATCCACCTCTTCCCCTGGCCACACACACGTGTGTGTACTGATTAGGGAAAGTAATTTTTCAAAAAGTATTTATTAGGATGTTGTTTGGAAGGGGAAATGGATACCAGCTGCCTAAAACCTAATACTTTCATGTATAAGGCAACAAGGAAACAGATGGCTTAAGGGGCAACCACTGCCTAACTAAAGAAAGAATTATCCATTCATTTTCAGAAGCATTTTCTAGTACTAAACTTCAAGAAATTATACTTCAAGAAGTTATTTATATAAGGAACATCAAACAACAGAGGAGATGATGCCTCCAAAGCAGTTTTACTAAAGAGGTCTCCTGTCTGTGGGTTCATGATAAAAACCAAAGTTAGATAGTTAAACCACAGTTAAGTCCAAACATTTTTACAAGGAGTCATAGTAACAGAACTTAGCCTACAGATACCTGCTGATTTGATTTCAGGCAAGATCAAACTTAGAAAAGGGATATTGACGCATTCCTTGACTCTCCTTTCCCATCAGAAATGGACAGCCACTCTTGGCTTGAGATTGCTGGAGCCTGGTACAAGGTGGTATCAAATGGAAATGCCATCTCTGGGAGATGCCCTTGCTCAAAGGACCAGTGACAGCTGCTATTTGGTATTTTTAGCCACCTCACATCTACTTTCCCTTCCTAATAACACTGCAATTCCTTGGAGTAAATCAGGGTATCCTGCCTTCCCAGAAGCTAAAGGAATCCCTGGATGTCCCTGCTGCCAGACCCTCTCTCTCACTGCCCTAGTCCAGCCATGGGAGGGCTCTCATCTAAGCCTGCCCTCCAGATTCCTTGTCCTGGGTTGTTGGACCTAGAGCAAAATGATACAAAGTAGATGGCACTAGTATTCCTGAGGGTTCACTTGTTCCTGATCTGGTTTTCATCCTGTCTCAAAATCTGGTTGTCCAGCCTTCCAATTAATTAATCCTGTAAGTTCCTTAATGCTTTTTGAATAAGTACATTAAGTAGACCAGATGTACTTCTACTGTGCATGACCAGGAACACTGCCTGATACAGTAAGCAGAGGTAGGTGTCTATAATAGCAACAAATAACTTCAGCCACAGTAAAAAAACTCAAATTCCTAGATGCTAAATTCAAGGAATAGAATAAACTCAGGGATGCTTTGTGGCATTGCCAAAATAATCTCATAATTCTTATAATTTCAGAACAGAAATAGCCAAAGACCAAAGTCAGAGTTTGAGCCTGTGGATTGCTGAATGACAGTATGTGTGGAATATATGACTGTGTCAAGGCTCCTGTGAAAGTGGAAGCAAAGAGTGGGGCCCTGACAATTGAAACAGGGTGGGTGGGTTTCTACGATGCCAAGCACTTATAACCTCCAAATTGCTCTGAAGTAACAGCTGGCTGTCCAGCCCTGTCATTATAGAAGAAAGGGATATATGGAGGTTAATTATGCTAGATACGTGGTTTCAGCCAAGGGTTGAGCATATGACCTGAGTTAGGCTAATTGCACTGTGTCTCAGAACTTTGATTTTTGAATGGAGGGACACAAAAATGAGAGGATGGTTAAGAGTTCATTAATTCTAGGCCCCAACAGTCAAGTGGTTTTTGTCCTGTATGGTCCGTCTTCCTGACAGTTTTGTGAGCATGCAGGTATCTTTCCAATAAATTCCCTCGTATTTTTACACCAGCTAGCATTGGTTTCTGTTGCTGATAACCAAAGAACCTGACAGCTAACCTCCTCCACACTGCACCCTTCCAGCACTGCCTTTACATTGCTTCAGGTAAGCTACACGATCTCTCCATTATTGGAGCTTACTTATAGTGGAAGTGTCCCTAGGCCAGGGATCTTTTATTCTACTTTGCCCTCTTCCCATGAATCAAGAACAGTGTCTTTTATTTATTTGTTTGTTTTTTAACATTCACTGAGCTTTTGCCATGTGCTAGACACTGCAAGGTGCTTTGGGGAACAGGCATTAAACACTGAACTGGCCCTCAAGATGTCCCACAGCTGGTGGAAAGGTGACTCCTACACAGAACTAACTATAGGCAAGTTTGAACATGATAATGTCACGGGAAAGACAGATAAATGTGTGCAGGTCAGAAGAGAGATCTTAATTCAGGTTTTCAGGGGTCAGGAACACATATTAAAATAATGTTGGAGAAATAGACTACACAGGTCACGGGAGCCTTGAGAGCCAGATTAGGAACTTGGACTTTATTTTGTAACTTGAAAGGAGGTAGCAGTGTAATTTTCTGAGCACTGGAGTGGCAGAATTAGTTATATGGGTTTCATTAGGTGTAAATTGACGGAAATCACTGAGCCATAGACCAATCTGGTGCTTTTTCTGAAACCTAAGCTCTCTTTCAGGAAGATTGGAGTTAGTCACAGATGGAATTTCTGAGCACTGCAAAGGAGATAATATATGCAAAATGCACAATGCCTGGCACATAGTAGGTCTTCAATGGCAATTCATTTCTCCACATTTCTTTCTATTTATCACAAGGAAACTTTCAAGGAAAAACAAATGTGTGTTATGTAGAGAGGAAGTATGGTGTAGGAGTACCACTTGGGTTTCCAACAGATTCCTGGGTTTAAGTGCTGCTGTATAGCTGTGACCTTCAGCAAGTTGTTTTTCTACTCTGACTCTGCATCCTCATTTCTAAAACGGGAATAATACCTCATTATTGGAGTATTTGAGTGTTAAAGGCGCTAAGGTATGTGAAATGCTTAGCACAGCACCCGTCACACACTAGGCATTCAACATGTATTATCTGTTATCAAAAATAAACATTAGTCTTCCCAGTGGAATTTTTTCCTGGCTTTGGTCAGTAGGCCAGTCAAAAGAAAGGGAAGACTGCGTTAAAGATTTTGGCTTCCTTAGAGTTTTTTTTTCAAATCTGGATACAAAAGAAACAAGTTAATTTTTTGCCACTGGAATGTGCTCTAAGCCAATATTCCCCATTCTTGCTGCCACTGTTAAGGAGGCAGTCACCGTTCTCAGAAATCAGAAAACCTGCTTGTCCTGGCTCTTCTATCAACAAATATCCACCCCTCTACGGACCTTAGAAACCCCACCTGGCCTTGGTCAGTGGTTTTCAACCTTCATTATTATTATTGTTATTATTTGTAGCAGTAGGAGGTTGCTTCTGTCTTGATCATACATGGCAATCCAATCTGTACATTCGACGACAGTGGAGATGCTCTGCGGGAGGTGGCGGCTCCAGGGCCTGGAGACTGAGCTGGCCCTGGGAGCAGGAGCAGCTCCTCCTCCTCACTGTCTCTCTTAATTCCTCTCCAGCCACCTTCTCCTTTCCAGCCTGTGGTGCAATCTTAATCAAGTCTACGGCTGGAACATGGGTTCTTTGATTAACAATCATTTATACTTCCCATTCTTGTTTATGGTGTAAACTCTAGTGATTCTGTTGAACTCATAATCCCATTCTCACCAATATTATCTCCATTGGGAATTTCAAAAGTCTAATTTGAAAGTCAAAAGCTGAGAATTGACATTTTTTCTCTCTGTTCCTCAGCGTCTGGATACAGCAAAGGCAGATTGATTAGCTCTGCCTGGAATTAGACCTGGAGGGTCATGGGGCAAAAGGGAATTATAAGAAATGACAAACATGTAGGTTACTATCAGAATATTACTCCAGCACATGCCCACAGGCCAGGGGCTGGGAAGACAGTGACAAAGAAACAGCCATTGCCCTTGGAATGAAGTCACTTCTCTCTGTATCACCATCCCCTCAACTGCAGCCACTGATTTCCCTGAAAAGTAAACATACCATCTGTTATGGATTGAATTGTGTCCCTCTCCCCCCACAAAAAACGAGATGCTGAAATCCTAACCCTCAATACTTTCTAATGTGACCTCGTTTGGAAATAGTATTATTGCAGATGCAATTAACTAAATTAAAATGAGGTCATGCAGGAGTAAGGTGGCCTCTTAATCCAATATGAGTGGTGTCCTTACACAAAGGAGAGATCTGAACACAGACACAGGAGGAGAGGAGGCCATGCGATAATGGAGGTGGAGATTGGAAATGGGCAATGACAAGCCACCAGGGATTGGCAGTGACACCAGAGGCTGAGAGAAGAGCATGGAACAGATTGTCCTCTGCAGCCTGGGGAGGGCATGACCCTGCTGACACCTTGATTTCTGGCCTCCAGAACTGTGAGACAATAAATCTTTACTGTTTGAAGCTACTCAATTTTTGGCACTTTATTACAGCAGCTGTAGGAAATGGATACGCTGTCCCCTTCCCCTTCCCTTCCAGCCTCGGTGCCCTTCCGCTTGCTCAGGGACTCACCTGAGCTCTGGATTCCAACCCTCCTGCCTTCTCAGAGACCTCACTCCCTAACACCCTCAGTGTTTTTAACTTAACCTTTCTCTTGACTCCTCCTCTTTAGCACAATATGCTCCCACCTCCCTCATCTGGAAAGTTTTCTTTTGCCACCTTCCCTTTATCCGTGGCCTTCTTTTACCCTTTATTTCAGCATGGTACTTCTAGAAAGAAATGTCTATAAGTGGGTCCTTTAATTCACCCATTTGCTTCTTGAGTCGCTTAAATGCAGCTTTTGTGTTCATCACATCCTCCAGAAGACAATGACGTCCTGGATGGCCAGATCCTGTGGCTGCCTTCCTGGACCTCATGAGACACTGGATCTTGTTGATTAATCTCCTTGAAGTGCTTTTTTCTTTTGACTTATATGGACTCTTAGTTTTCTTCCTATCTCTCAGAGTACTTTTTTTTTTTTTTTTTTTTTTTTTTTTGGCAGATTTTCACGTTTATTTTCTTCTACTCACAACATAAATACATTTTATAATCTCTCCAAAAGTCCTCCAACAGCTAGACAGAGCAACTCACAGACTTGGATTCTGGGGCTCTGAATCAGGGTTGGGATCTTAACCAAGATGGCCAGGAGAGGGAAAAGACAAGTGGAACAAGACTATGTCATATAAGTCCTTAGAAGCCAGTCTGAAGGGCAGGCATGGGGCAGAAGAGGAGACAAGGACTGGAGCTATGTGGAACTGTCCAACTGCAAGGTCCTGAAGCCAACAATTTCTTTGTCTCTCTGTAGCCACAGTGCCATTCACTAAGTAATTGTTCAATTAATGAATCTTGCTTGTTAAACAAGGTCAACAGGAAAGTGAGGCAGGTCCTTAGTAATGACCAAAAATGAGGCATTAAGGTCACACTCTGCTTTGGTGACCATCAGCACTATAGTATAAGGATAGGTTCAGCTGGCTTAAAGAGATATGAAGAGTGGGTATCCCCAGGGTTCTCTCCTTGACTGCCCTCTTGTCAATACACACACCTAGACCAATCTACATATCTACCCTTGTGGCTTCACCCACTATCTATGACTCGCATTTCCCAAACTGTGGCTCCCAATGTCAATGTCTGTAGGGCCATTAGAAAAAGGATTCCCTGGTAGAATAAATTTGGGTAGCATGAGCTTAAACAGATGTCTCGCTTGCAGAATTTCTTGGAGTCTTCTATATGCTACAGTACATTGAGGCTCTCCAAGATGGAGCAATAGTTTCAGAGATAGAATATGGTATTTCTTAAACCCATTGGATCAGCGGGCTTCCTTTTTTAAGGCACAAGAAAGTGTAGTTTGTGAAAAAGTGTAATTCTCTAAATATATTTGGAAAAAAACAGATGTTTTCCTGAAGTTCTTCGGTCAGCCCAGATGTATCTTCTGTGATTCTTTTTAATTTCTCCCCTAGAAGGTTTTGCAGGAATTTCAAAGTCCACATATTGAAAACCAAGCTTGTCTTCTTCCCTCCAACCTTCTTGTCCCCTAGTGCTTCCAATCTCAGTACACAGGCTTGTCATCCTTCTAGGTTTCAGGAATCTGGAACCATTTTCCTTGACCCCTTCTTCCACTTCCTCTCTGTGTCTAATCTAATCACCAACTTCACTAATTTAATCACATGAATAGTTTTCAATTTTCTGTCCTCTCTCCTGGGTTAATGCATTAGCCCAGCTCTTTTTTGGGGTGGGGGGCAGGAATCTCATCTGAACAAATATAGTGGCTTTCTAAGTGATTATCCTGACTCACCCTTCTCAAATCTATTTGCTATACCTGTGTCATGCAGAGGAAGTCCCCATTGCTTGGACCTTCCACAACTCCATGCTGCCTCTGGGCTACACTGATGCTCACACTCCTTAGCATGGTGTCTATGGGTCCCATGTCACAGCCTGAGGACCCCTCCAGCCTCTCCTCTCTTCACGTAGATGCTGGAGCTACACTGAACTACATGCGGTTTCCTCCCACACAAGGTCTCACTGGCTCTTCATTCATCCTTGGACTCTTTATTCATCCATATGATTCCTTCCTATCTCTCAAAATGCAGCTTGAGGCTCTAGCAAGTCCTTGTTGGTGGCTATCCAACCCCGGTCAGGTCTAGCTGTCCTTCCTCTGTGTTTGTCCTTGCTGCTAACTCTACACAATAATGACCACATAGCTTTATTTATTTTAGAGATAGTGTCTCACTATGTTTCCCAGGCTGGTGTGCAGTGACTGTTCACAGGTGTGATCATAGCACACTGCAGCCTTAAACTCCTGGCCTCAAGTGATCCTTCCACATTACTCATTTTTGTCCCCAGCTAGACTTTGAGCCCCTGGAGATCAGGAACCAAGCTCAATTACCTTTGTAGACTTCATGCTGACACTTATTAGGAGCTCAGCCAATGACACTTGTTGGCTGCTCTAATATGGCATGGTGTTATTACATCAATGACTTCCTCGTAGGCTTCCATTTGTCTTTCAGATGCCTGACTTTCATTTTATAAAACTGATGTTTCGCACTTTACATGGGGAAAGGGATGCTGTTTTCACTAAGCCTAGAGAATTTGGATATTTGCCACAAATTGACCCAAATTGAGACCCCTTTAAACCCCTTTAAACAGAAAGACTCTCTGTTTGCCACTTACTCAGATATATGCCCACCATTCATGAGCATTGCTAACAAATATGACACATCTATTTTCCTTAAAAAGCTCCCAAACTCATGCACCATTTTTAGCTTGCTCTAATTCTTCTGGGAGGGTTCACTGTGGCAGATTTAGGCTGGTAAAATTGCTAAATTGTGTTAATTCTGAGGATATCTTTCTGAAATATTTAAATCCAGGAACTGAATCTTCATGAATCTATTTTTTAATTTATGTCACTCAACTCAATTCAACAAACATTTATGGAGTGCCCTCTCCGCACCACGTGCTGACCCCAACCCTTGGTAGGAGATGGGTGATATAAAATGTGTCAGATATTCCTGCTGTCTGCAAGCTTGCCATCTAAAATGCACAAATGCAAATGACACATCACTATAGGCAGTGGAGAGAAGGAAAGTGCAGAGATAGAAAAGTTCTGTGAATAGAAACAACCCAACTGAAGGTTCTATATGGTACAGAGTGATATGTAGGGCAGTCAGGGCTGGAGAGGTCCTTTTAAACCCCATGTCAAGGGCACAGCTAGTGGTTAGGCTGCAGGCCAGAGAAAGGAGACATTTTAACATTCCATCCCAGGGGCATGGTGCCTGTTAGAATCTCAGGTGTAATGCAGACTGGAAGATCCATTCAGGGACAGTAATTATATAAAACTATTTTTTGGTTGTTCACTATCTCAAGCTTCTCTTCCTAGAATATGAATTCAGGTTGCAAATACAATACCCACGTCTTCATTTTCCACGGATGTCTCATGTCTTTAGCATTAAAATGACGCTGAGGGCCATCAATTTCTTCTGTAGATAAAGAGCCATCCACCCACACCAGCAAATGGCCCCTCCCCACAGTGGTGCGAAATGTGGTTATTTATTTGGTAAGACAGTATATTACTTATTATCCTTAACTGCACCTAGAGACATCCAAACTCACCCAACCAGCTTATTTTTCCTGTTAAGCAAGATAGAAATAAAACATGGTATAAAGCAGAAGAGGAACTCCCTCCTTCAAAATGACTCCAGAAAGTGGCGGTCAAGGAAGTTTTTCTTGAACCCTGGAAGAGACAGATTCAACCTTCAGAGGCCTAGCAAGAAGAGCTATGCTAATACTCCTGTCCCATACATAATTAAAATGCTACCAAACCATGACACCTATGTAAGAATGTCCAAAAAATTCTGATTTTTCCCATAATGATAATTCAAGGCTTCTTTTTGGATAGATTGATATTCTTTTATTTTTTCCTCCATTCTTTTATGTTTTTGCCTTGCCTGTCTGCCCAGTCTGCCTCTTGGAAAACCCAGTCCTGCTGGTCAGGCTCCAGTGATGCTCCCATAGGACCCCCTGCTATCCTCTAACAGAGCTGGCACTTAACTCCCTTCACAGAAAATACTCATCAGTGCCTCACCTGTACCAGACTGTGAGCTTGTGGGGGCTAGGAATCATGTTCCTTTGGGGGACTGGATGCTGGGCACAGGTCCTGGCTTGTTGTAGGGGTTGATTATCTGTTGAATGAGTGTCTTTGGTCATCTTGACACCTACGTGGATGGATATCTTAGCAGCCAAAGCTAACAATGGAAAGGGATGATGAGTGGGGGTCAGGCAGGACTGTGGCCTGGGAGTATGGTGCCTACTGCAAGGGACCCTGGGAGGGAGATTAAGGCTTATTAGATAATAAATAGGGCTTGATTTAGACTTAGCCCTGGCTGGCACTGGAGGGCTGCTCTGATGAGTGGGGCATAAGGACAGAAGGTGCAGTTTGATCATGAAAATTTTGTTTCTGGGTGAGTGAGCTACTCAGAGCAGGACCTAATAGTGGAACTACTGAACTCAGGGTCCAGCATCCTTCCCCAATACCAAGCCTAACAGATATGAGCCAAGAAGCCAGGAAAGAGAATTGAAGCATCAACTCTGTTGGATGCAGAAAAGAAGGAGAAGGTCAAGGAAAGACTCTGACCTGATGGACATAGGAGTGTCTGATGCTCTTCTTGGATACTAAATCTTTGGCCACAGAAGTCTAGATCCTACCCACAGGTGGAGCTGTGGTTCCTTCATAACATACTCCAGCCTCTAGGGGGAGCTCAAGAACCTCAAAGGGTGGACCATGGCTCCTACTCACAGGTGAAGCTGTGATTCCTGATCATAACATACTCCAGCCTCTAGGGGGAGCTCAAAAGCCTCACAGGGTGGGCCATGGGCTTCTACTTACAGGTGGAGCTACGGTTCCTTCATAACGTACTCCAGCCTCTAGGGGGAGCTCAAGAACCTCACAAGGTGGACCAGGGGGAGTAAAGCTGATGGGGCAGAAAGGTCATGTGATTGGATCACACTCTTAGGGGGTGGAGTGTGCACAAGTAAGAGGTTTAAGCTGTAATTTCTTGGCTTATTTCTTTTTAGATCATTTTACTGTCATTCGCCAGGTCTCATATTCTTACACTCTTTCTCCTTTATCATCAGAGACAAAAAGGAAGCAAATATCCTTGTCCTAAAAAAGATGTCTGTGGTAGGGAGTTCAGTGTCTCCAGCTGAGCAGGAAAGACAGACGCTGATGAAAGAGATAACTCTTGTGACAGACTCTTGCCCTACGTGGCAAGTCTGAAGCCCAAGGCATTTTAAAAGCAGGTATTTTCAACAGCGGCCTGTAAATGCACATTTTAAATAACAGATTGTGCACATGACCTAAACACTGAATCCATTAAAACGGGAGCTGTGGCTTATTTTTAAAGCCTCCACTAATGCTGCTTTGGCAAAAAAAAAAAAAAAAAAAAAAAAAAAAGCCTCATATGCTATCCATAGTACAGAATTCCAGTCCCATAGAGTTCCATATCAATAACATCTGCTGATTCTGCCTTTTGAACAAAGTAATCAATCCTCCCCGGGAGGCTGCAGTGGAGAAAAGGAAGCACACAGTCTGGGAGGCCATCTGTGCAATTCTTGACCTGACCGGTGTCACCTTAAATGTCACAGAATGCACTTGACTCCTCCTGGAAAGCACAGAGGGGCCTTCAAGGAGACCCCTTGTCCTGCCATTTTGCAACCTGACTGCACTGCTTCTAATTATTGCATTTCTCAATGTGTTTATATGCGTCATAGCTTCCAAGGTGAGGCACCCACCAACTCTGACACCACTCCTGGCTGTGGGAACAGCTGTCAGGGATGCTGCCTTTCCAGGTGTCTGGAAGATGATTTATAGTATGTATCTGAGCAGACTGGTGATGTTTTATTAATCAACATGTCAGAAAATCTAATGATAATGTGCTTGCCACAGGTCTTAACATTTTCAATTTTTTAAATAAACATTTTAGATACTGACTTTGGGTTTCTGCACAAAAGATAATATTAGGGAATACTATTAGGGTAACCTTAATGTTAGTATTAATATTGGGGGATAATAAGAATTTATTTTGTTTCTTTTTTTAAAACAAAGATTACAGTTTTACTCTACGCACATTTAAGAAATCCCAAGCTGATCTCATTCTACAGAGACAGAGACTATTATTCTTGTTTTGTATCTGGGAAAAATGAATATTTCAAAAGGCATATTTGTAAGTAATCAATGAGTAAGAGTTTGATGGTTTGTTTTTCACATTTTTAAAATGCCTTCTGCATGCCTTGACTTGCAAAGTCCTTTCACAAATGCTGTCTTTTTAAACTTTATTTTCAAAACATTTTTGTGTAATAGATATTATTATCTCCATTTTATGGATGAGGAAATCAGGCTTATGTAACTCACCTACATCACACAACCAGTAAGTTTCAGAAATGGGTTTCAAAGTCAACTCTCTGGCAGACCTTTCCCTCTCTTAGACCAGTACACTATCTCATTCACTTATTTGTCCATTACTTTGATCAGCAAACATCTGAGTGTCTGTTTCCTATGTTCTCAGACTTGAGCAAAACATCAGAAATACAGAGGCAAAAGCACAGGGTTTATCCTTGAGGAGTGCCCAGTCAGATGGGGAGTTGAGAATGTCAATTACATATGCTAAGATACTTGAGAATATGTTAAAATTTAAAATGATTATTTAGTACACATCCATTGAGCACTTATATGTGCCTAATATTATAAGAAACACCAGAGATATAAAGGAGAATGAGATGTAGACACCTGTGTTCTGTGTCCCAGTCTAGCTGGCAAGCAGCATAGAGTCAATAAATCTCACACTGAAAACTCAGGTGTACAAGAAATGCACCTTTGTGTTCATGATCCAACTTAGTTCTATTTTAGCTCGTGTGGTGTGAGAGCAGAGGAAACTTAACTTCAGTCAATTGCAGTGTCAAGGCTCTTGCACGTATGTAGCTGTTGGGAGGTGGACAAGGTTCTTAATGATGAATCCACAGCAAAGACATCTTTTACTCTTGTCCACATGGCCCCTTTCTATGCTGCCTGGGGGATCATCATATCTGGGGGATTGGAAACATTTCTACTCCTTCTGCTCTGCAGGTGGGAAACGAGGTGGGTACAAAGGCCACCTGAATACTGCTGGCAAAATTGTTCATAGCTGTGTCCTTATGTGTCCCTTGATTCAGAGACCAAGGATGTGCCACCTAGAAAATTGCTTATCTGTTAGCCTGATATATGAAATCGCCTGGCTGTTGTTTTCTCATGGGCTACCCACTATTTTTCCTTATTGATCGCAAACTCCCCCAAAACAGCTCCAAAGTAAGTAGAAAAGGAAGTGACCCCTAAATTCCAGAAGGTGCAATTCCTGAAAGACCTAGAAACCTCTGAAAGTAATGTATGCTGGGAACAGTAACTTCAAAGTGCTTCCAGTAGGTGGAAGTCGTCTGGGATCGGGAACTACACTGGAATGTGTGCCTGTCAATTTACCTTCTGCTGTAATCAGAGAAAAGTATTTGGTTATTTCACAAGGAGACAGGAAGTCAGGTCAAGAGCAATCTGCTCACCTTGACTTTTGACAATCCCCGTCTTTAAACGTATCTTGCCTAGTTAAGGAAGAGTGAAGAAGAGCAGGGGTGGAAAAGGTGTTCTAACAAAAATCTTGCAAAATAAAAGACGGAGAACAGCACTAGATAGACAAAGAGGAAAGAAGACTCCTCTGAAAATTATCTACTGTAGGCTCTAGAGAAGAAATTGCAAGATGGTCTCTGGCAAATTCAACACAAGATGGAGCTGCAGTGAAGTCAGGGCACTGAGGCAAAAGCCCAGGCCTGCAGCTGGAGCAAATCCCAGCAGGTTAGGGAAGGCCAAAACTAAGCATTCTGGCCTCTTGCTTCATGTTTCAGGCAGTACCCACTGCTCTTGCCCTCTCTTGACTCTATTGAACTATTGTAATTTTCCATAAAGGCTTTGCTTCTGTCTCTAGATTATCAACGTGCAGCCCCAACCCGACTCCTGACACTTGCCTGGCACAGCTTTTACATTACAGGTAGATATCACCAATTCTATTTGGGTTACCATGACTCCTGGAGCTTCTTTCTATTTCTATTCTACCACTTACCATAGTGCAAGATAATTGTTTTGTTTTTTAATTTTTCCATCTTCCTGTTAGACCCTGTTCTTACTACTAGCAAAGAATGACTTTTTTTGTTGTTGCAACCACCATTTATTGGGCACTCTCTTTGGGTATGCTAAGCCCTTTATGCATAGTGTCTCACTTAGGCTCAACCCAATCCCATACCCACTCTCGTCCTACAGATAGAGAAGCTGAGGCATAGAGAGAATAAGCACCTTGCTTGTGTGCATAGTGCTGGCAAGGGATGGAGCCAAGTTTCAAATCTGTGTTCTTTGGACCGTGAAAACTGTTTTCTTTGCCAAGAAGCTCTACCCCTTCTAGAGGCCCTCAGAAGCCACAGAGGGAAAATATTTAGGAACTAATAGGTACACAAGTAATGGGCCAGGACTGGAAACCTTGTGAGGTGATGGTGGGGTGGTATGTACAGAAGAGCTGGAGCTATAGAATCTGTGAAGTTGAGATGAAGGAGGCCCTCTCATTCTTCTTGGTTAGGCTAGGGAGGAAGATCTTCCTTCTACTTCCTAAGCTCCAGCAGTTTTGTAACCAGGAAGATTGCTAGTACAGGGAACACACCTGGATCTCAGTGGCTGGTTCCAGGGCTCATGGGTCTTGCTAAGGTTGATAACACCACCTCTGATGTTGTTGGGGTCCTGAGGAGACATTTAGAAGCTCCTGGGCCTGGACTCAAATCACAGAAGAGTTCTGGGTCTCAGGAAGCCCCTATAGGACTGTCATTGTGCTTAAAGTTGTCATTTCTTTATTTCTCCCTCCACACGGAGCCATTGCCCATCCCACTCATTCAATAAGCAATTGCTGAGTGCCTACTTCATCTCAGGGCCTGTATCTATTCCAGAATACAGAGACAAGCAGGATACAGTGCTTGCCCTATGGGAGCCCACAGCCCAGTGAGAGAAATAGTGAGGAAAGAATAATACAGTAGGTATGATAAGTAAGCTCAGGGTTCTGTGGGATCCTCAAGGAAGGTATATGTCCCAGTTTGGAAGCAGGTAAGAACGTGGAACATTCCCCAGGTAGGTGACTGAACTGAGTCTGGGAAAAATATAAGTATGAGATGACCCAGAAAAGAAGTCAGAGAAGCAGACACAAAAGTGAGAGGGACTTAGTAGTTCACAGCTGAAATTTGGTGTGTGTTCTGGAGACTGATAGAATTGAGTCCAGGTCCTGATTGAAAGGTAATTAGTGAGCCTGATTAAGGTCCTGGATGTTACACTGAAAGGAGTAGGGTCCATTTCTCCCTGCTGAGATCTGGCTGGGCTTGAACAGGTGCCTTCCTCTCTAGTGTGGACCAGATTTCAATCAACACAGCCCTGTCTCTCCAAAAACCTATCTTAACTTGCACAGATTTTTAATTTTTTCTATGACATGGGCTCCTCTGTGAGTCTCATGAATTCTATAGACCCTTTCTTGGAAAGCGGTGTCTGTTTTTAGAACTTCTTACTTTGAAATAATTTTTGATTTACAAGAGTTGTAAAAATAGTTTAAAAGTTCATGTGTACTCTTCACCAGCTTCCCTTACTGTGTTAACACCTTACATAACAATAGCATATTTATCGAAACTAAGAAACAACACTGTTACATAACTAAGAACTAGACTCCAGACTTTACCCAGATCTTGTCAGTTTTCCACCAATCCTTTTCCATTTCTAAATGTTCCAGTGTGGATCCAATCCAGGATTCCATATTGCATTTAGTGGAACAAAGTTTTTAAATGCAGAAAACAAAATACAAGAAACCACAAAGTGAACCAAATTAAAAGATAATTACAGAAATACTAAAAATAATATGAAGAATATGTGAATAGTCATTTATATGTCTCTTAATACATTAAAAACAAGAAAATACATGTAAAATAGAGGGGAGTGTAAGTTAAGTTTTATTTTTTAAAGACAATGTAAAATTGGTTGTGGCTTAACTTGAGCTGAGCCATAGACTTGGAGTGGTTTTTGACTCATTTCTTTTCTATATTAATCAATGAGCAGTGGGAGATAGGGCATACTGGAAGGCAACAGAGGTGTCTGGGTCACCCTGTGAGAGTGACCAAGTTACCTGACCTCACAGTTTGGTGGCTGAACTTCTGCCAGGTGTGGAGTTGCTTAATAATTGCTCAGCCAAATTGCACAGCCTTCTCTAGGCAGGAAGATTGAGATCCAGTGGAGGATTTCATAACCACCCTAATTTCAGCAAGTGTAAATTATATTTCCAAGTATCTGCAACAACTGAACTGCCTTAAGAAATATCTGTGATTTCTCCTGGGGGAAAAAAGTTACAGATATTGATAATGTGATTTGTAGTCTATATTCATAATGAAATGAAATGCTAAATTTAAGTTGAAGGCTAGTGAAAATAAAGATATATTTGTTTTCCAACAAAGTTTACAGATCCCTTGAATTCTGTCCGCCGAGTTCCAGGTTATAATCCTGGAACTCCTGGAAGTTTATAAATTAGGTAGCCCCTATCTTGGAATGAATTCAAAATACTTTTGAAAGCTACAATTAAAAATAATTAGAGTCAACTTTTTTAAAATGTGAGGGTTTCATGTACTTATTCAAATTTCAACTTCTTTTGAAAAACTCGAGCTCCTGTGTCACTGGGCATCCATCACAGCATGGCAACAACAGCTGGAGCTGAGTAAAGGCCAATCATGTATGCAGATCAGGGGTGGGAAGGCCAATGCGCCACAATCCCTACAACTTCCTTTTATGTCCGTAGCACTGAACCGAAGATCAGGTGTCGTTAACCATCCTTCTTTCACTGTGATCATTTTTTAATACTTGCCTCCATTTACTCATTTATTTGTCTGGTTTCTAGGGGCATGTTATTTTGTGATCTCTTATTTCCAAGTTGGGAAGAGGGGAAGAAGACTCCGTGTCCTGAAATATCTTCCATATCAAGTGCAGCACTGGGTGCTTTACGTGTGGTATCTCTTTGAGTTACAAAACCTGTGTCCAACTCTTGGATACATCACTCATTGTCTTCTTGACCATGGGCAAGTCACTTCTGGGTCTTAGTTTTTTTCCCATTTGAAAAAGAGAAAGTCTGACTGGGCGCAGTGGCTCACACCTGTAATCCCAGCACTTTGGGAGGCCGAGGCAGATCACTTATGGTCAGGAATTTGAGAACAACCTGGGCAACATGTTGAAACCCCATCTCTGCTAAAAATACAAAAATTAGTTGCATATGGTGGTGCACCACCTGTAATCCCAGCTACTTGGGGAGACTGAGGCAGGAGAATCGCTTGAACCCCAGAGGGGGAGGTTGCAGTGAGTCAAGATCACGACACTGCACTCCAGCCTGGGCAACAGAGCAAGACTCTGTCTAAAAAAAAAAAAAAAAAAAAGAAAGAAGAAAAAGAGGAAGTCTGAAGTCTAATTTGATGGTTTCTGAGGTCTTTTCCACCTCTGACACTCTCCCATTCCAGATTCTCTGCTCCTCAGGGGCAGGGCCATGACTTACTCAGTGTGCAGCTGGTCATTGCACTATGCACAACACCTGAAGCTCAGTTGCTCAATGAATAACTGATGAATGAATGAGTACATGATAATATAACCTGAAAATCTGTGGACAGAACTCAGGGGATCTGTAAACTTAGTTGGGGAAAAATTATATCTCTATTTTCACTAAACTCCAAATTAAATTTAGCATTCTATTTCATTATGAATATAGGCTACAAGTCATTATATTCGAAAAGATGAGAAATGTTGGGAAGGTATCAGATTAAGAAAGATAAGAAGAGAACTAAAAAATTTTGAGTACCTACTATTTTCCAGGACTTGAGCTAAGTTACTTAAGTACCTTTTCTTGTCTCAGTGGAAGTGTTGAAGCTCCAGCCCCAGCAGCTGTACCTGGTTCCCATGAGGCCTTGGACATTTGTTTATTGTTGTACTGCCATGTCAATTCTGCTTTCTTTGTGAAACAGTTGATTTTGTCCCTTATGATGCCCCAACCATCACCAAGAGCTAGTCATGTGACCCAAGTGATGTCAATTAGATTCTCACCTGGGAATCGAAGATTGATACAGGAAAGTTAGATGCCTAGCATCCCTGTAAAAAAATGGCTTCACTTTTTTAAAGTTTGAATGTGTTTCTGTTACTTGAAGCTAAAGAACCCTGACAGATAAGTCTGAATAAGTACACAAACTGGTGGTATAGGTTTTACCAAGCTCTATTTCCTAAAAAACAAATGGATTATGCCATGTTTCCTTTATCTTAATGCACTGTGGATAGCACAAAAGGAGGCAGCTGAGATCTTAGGGCAAAAGTATGTCCCAGAACCAGACGAGGAAGCAGCTGCTGTGTGTTTGGACTCTGCTTATACAAGAGGTGTAATCGATTTCTGCCCTTGCCAACAGGCCAGACCATCCATCCACCTCACTGCAGTCTTAAAAGAACAAACAGAAGCATCCCTGAGAGTCCTCATGAATCAACTCCATGAGGAAACTGACTCTCACATCACTCTCTCTTTCTCCAGGTTATCATTTCCCTCAGGAGTTTGGCCCTAGGAATAAGAGAAGCAGGGGTTTACAGTTATATATTAGGAGGGCTTCTGAGTTTCAGAAAGAAATCACTCTCCTTAGTTTCTTCCGCTGTCTAAGAATGCAGGCAAGTTTCCTCAGGTCTTTTGGAGCAGGCAGAACAGGTAAGGAGTGCCTTAGTGGTTTTGCTCATGAGAACAACTGGCAGTTAACGGGTTCCATCCACATCTGGGTTTAGTGTAGAGAGAATAGGAGATCTGAAAGGTCACTTTTGCTTTGGGAAGAAATAACTTGAGTAGTATTTTTCCATTTTAAATGAACTTTCTTTTTTCTTGGCTTGATGAATGCTGTTTCTCTTTATGGTCCTTTCATGTGTAATTCAAATGTTGCTGGGGAAAAATCCAAGGGAAAGGCTGGCTACCTGGATGTGTACTATCCTTCTACAACACACACACACACAGGTTTGATTTATAAGATAACACTTTTCTGAAACACATAGCCAAACTTTTCTTAAGAAAGACTGAAATCCCTAGGTTTTAGAAATAACACAAAGGTTTTTTAAACAGATGAAATGGAAGCCCAAAGGGGTATGGAAACAAGATATAGATGCTAGTGAATAGGAGTTCCAATACTCACACTGGGGCAAAACCTGTGGTTTGAACATATGTGAGGCAGTGAATTGTATGATGAATTTGAACATGATATGCCCTTTGAAGCATATACCTATGAAAACAGGCTACAGAACTTCCCCATAATCCAGATAAGTGGAAGGCAGCTTGCTCCATATCTGAAGGCTCTGGGTAGAAGCTGAAGCTCCAAGCCTATGCCTTACATGATGTAGAGCATGAGTTTTTACTAGCCACTAAGTGTGTAAATTG
This sequence comes from Chlorocebus sabaeus, assembly GCF_047675955.1. NCBI lineage: Eukaryota > Metazoa > Chordata > Mammalia > Primates > Cercopithecidae > Chlorocebus > Chlorocebus sabaeus. The sequence goes on along the minus strand of NC_132929.1, from coordinate 55,744,070 downwards.
CAGACATAAAGGATCAATAGAATTCTTGGGACTTCAGCAAAGTATCTCTGTAAGATACTTTAAAAAACTATGGCATGTGGGACTTCTCAGAAAAAAAATCTAATTAATATGTATTCATAGTAATAAATTACAAACCACACAAGGAATTGAACTACCATGAGGTAAAGCAGATATGATAAACAAGAGAATTTACACTCAAACAGTTAGAAATATTAAAACCATTTGGGACCACAAAAAGAATTTGTTTAAAATGATTAAAGTAATGAAAAAACTGGGCAATACATAAAAGAAAAGTACATATAAAAATAGAAACTACTTAGATAAAAAAATACAGTATTTAAAATGAAAAACACAGTGGATGGGTTAAATAGCAGTTTAAACACATTTAAAGAGCATTAGTAAACTGGAAGGTAGAGCTGAGTAATCCACCCACAGTATAACACAGGATTTAGAGATGGAAAATATGAGATGTGAAAGAAGGAGAAGATTTACGTATATCTAATAGGAAGGGAGGACAGAGTAGAGGGCATATTTGAAAAATAGTAGGTGAGAAGTTTCCAACATTGTTAAGGACCTAATTCTGTGAATTGAGGAAGTACATTGAGTATAGAGCAAGACTAATTTCATAAGTAGATATAGCATAATGAGATGATAGAGTAATAACAACAAAGACAACATTTTTTAAAAAAATCATAAAATGAAACAAAGCAAAGCAAATTAGAATGTAATTCTAATTACACTGATGTAATTAGAATGACTGTTTTTTCCAGCAATATTAGAGACCAAAAGATTAAAGATTAGCTTCAAAGTACTGAGGAAAAGTAACTAACAACTTGCAATTTCATACCTAGGTGAATTATTATTTTAGAGAGAGAAGATAAGAAAAAACTTCCAGGCACAGAATAAGAGTTCATTACTTATAGATAATTACTGCAACAACTGCTAAATAATATAATATGTTTCAGTAAGAAACACACTGGATATAAAAGAATGTTTGGAATACAAGAAGCTGTAGTGAGCAAATAAGTAATAGTAAATCTGCACAACCATTTATTGTCAAAACAATCATAACAATAAAGACAAATTTTTGGAAAGCCAAAAACAAGCTGGAACTAAAATAATATAAGATTGTGGTATATATAGTGTGGTAGCCACTAGCTATATGTGATTACTGAGTACCTGAAACATAGCTAGTACATCTGATGAACCAACTTTTTTATTTTATTTTATTTTGATTAATTTTAACTTTAAACCAGTATAAAACTTTTTTATTAAACACAATTTTATTGTTTTCATAGGACTACACTTCATATTAATGACTATATTATGTAAGATACTATTTTTTATTATAGTAGGCATATTGGGTACATGCCTTGTTTCCAATATAAACACAAAGCACACAAATTGACCTAGTCAGTATCAATCACTTAAACCCATCATCTATCTAGTCAGTATCAATGAACTGATTCAGTTTGAATAAGCTGTTTTCTCTGCATGGATACAATCTTGTAACATGCCTGATTGTATTGTACAAATTACATGAGTTACAGCATTTGAGTTTATAACTTTGGCCACCTATAAAATGTCTTGGATTCTTGAACAAAAACTAAAGTCACTTTTGGATGAAGAGATGGTGAAATAAATTATTGTTTATTGTTACGGTAATTTTGGTAGAAAATTATGAAAAAAGACTGAAATTTTTTTTTACAAAAAGTGAAAGATTTTCAATTAAGCCACCAATTTTCCACAGGACACAAGGCTTTTATAATAATAGCAAAAATAAACTGAATCAAAGCTTGAAAATTGCAAGTTTTTTTAGCTTTAGGTGAATTGTGCAATAGGAGATGTTATTCAGTTACTACTTTATGTGAGTTTGATCTCGAAGAACTTCCAAATTTATAAAGAAAGGTCAATACATGGCCTAAAATATCAAACTTGTGGCATAGATATTCTTGAGAATTTTAATTTGTCAAAGAATTTTACATAGAAATAAATTGCTCTAGCTATGTAAGATAAAATAAAAATCCATTGAAATTTCAAAATGAGACCATGTTTTCTGTACTGCTTCATTATCATGTATGATATATTATTGCAAATATTTGTGCTTGGTTTCCTGAAGCAGACTCTATAAAAAGTGTCATGCATACAGTTGCCAAAAGCATTTGGTATACATATGTGAATGTTATGAATTATCACTGTTTTTTAAAACTGCTGTAAGAAATGGAAATGAATTTAATGATAGTTTATTTTTTGCCAATTTTCACTTGTTAAAACATGGCAGAATTTACAAATATTTAACTCCAATTCAAGATTTTCTTAAAGCAGAAGGAGTGCTTTCTAAATATTTAATAATCAAAGACAAAAATGGCAGTAATTTATACTTTTTCACTGATATCACACTATATATAAATGAGATAAATTTGAAGTGCCAAAGAAAGGAAAATCTATAAAAATTAGAGAGGTATGGGGATCATGTTGAAATAGAAACTTTTTATAATACAAACCAATAATAATGATTTTACACATTTTTCTAACATGTATCAATACACATGCCAGCATTACATAAATTGGCTGCAAAACTACAAGATAAATTGTAAGAATATTTTATTAATATTAATAAATTTATAATTGGCTTTTAATTTATACAGTACCCTTTTTGAATTACGTGCTAATAATAGCGTGTTAAAACAAGAGTTAGTGAGTTTATTTAACCTGAACAGATGTAGTGTGGGAACAGATAGGCTTTTACTTCAAATACAAATTATTCTAGAAAACATTGAACAACTTTTGTCAATGTGGATACAAATGTTACAAAAGTTATCTTTTGAAACAACTGGTGTGTCAAAGAGAAAATGGCATGGAAAATCTAAAAATATCTTGATACAAATGAGAACAAAAACACAACATACTAAAACTTATAGAATGCAGTAAAAAGTGGCCAAGGGGAAATTCATCAAAAACGTACATTAAAAAAGAAAAAAAAAAAATCTAAAATCAATAACCTAACTTTACACCCTAAAAAGCTAGGAAAAGGAAAACAAACTAAACCCAAAGCTGGAAAGGAGAAGGAAATAATTTAAAATAAAGCAAAGATAAACAAATTAGACACTACACAAACAGTAGAGAAAATTCTCAAAACCAAGAGTTGATTTTTTAAAAATATCAACAAAATTGACAAATCATTAGCTAGATTAAGGAAAAAAGATGGAAGATTCTAATAACTAAAATCAGAAATAAAAGAGGGGACACTGCAACCAGTTTCACAGAAATAAAAGGAATATAGAGAATACTATGAACAACTGTTTGCCAAAAAATTGGATAACCTAAATGAAATGAATAAAGTTCTAGAAACACACACCTATCAAGACTGAATCATGAAGAAATGGAAAATCTGAACAGAACTATAACTAGTAAAGAGATTGAGTCAGTAATAAAAAAAAAAAAACCTTCCAAAAAAGAATAGTTCAGGACCAGATGGCATCACTGGAGATGTTTACCAAACATGTAAAGAATTAAAACCAATTATCCACAAACTCTTCCAAAAATTGAAGAGAGTATTTTCAAACTCATCCTATAAGGCTAGCATTATTTTGATACCAAAGCCAGACAGAGACTGCAAGAAAAGAAAACCACAGACCAATATCCCTGAAAAATAGTGATGTAAAAACCCTCAACAAAATACTATCAGACAGAATTTGACACATTAAAATGATTATACACCATGACCAAGTGGGATTTGATCATGGAATGAAAGAGTGATTCGACATAGAAAGATCAATCAAGTAATGCACCTAATTAACAGAATGAAGGGAAAAAAACCATAAGATCGAAAAAAAAAAAAGGACAAAACATCCTTTCATCATAAAAACACTTAACAAACCAACAACAAAAGGAAACTAGCTCAGCATGATAAAGTCATTTCTGAAAAGCCCACAGTTAACATTATACTCAAGATGAAGAATTTAAAGTGTTTCTTACAAGATCAGGGACAAGGCAAGGATGCCCACTGTCACCACTACTATTCAATAGAGTACTGGAAATCCTAAACAGAGTATACAAACAAGAAACAGAGATAAAGCCATCCAAATTTGAAAAGAAGAAAAATTATCTATGTTTGCAGATGACATAATTATATATGCAAAGAACTCTATAAAGAATCTATAAAAATTGTTAACAACTAATAAACAATTTTAGCAAAGTTTCAGGATACAACATCAACTCACAAAAATTAGTTGTAATTCCATACACTAACAGTTATCAATCCAGAAAGGAAAATATGAAAACAATCATATTCAGTATAGCACCAGGAATAACCTAATCAAGGTGATGAAAGACCTTTATACTAAAAACTACAAAACACCGCTAAGAAACAAATCAAGGAAGATACAAATAAATCAAAAGACATCTCTAAAGTATTTTCTAATGGATTGGAAGACTCAATGTCCTTAAAATGTCCATATTACCCAAAGCCATCTACAGATTTAATGCAATCTTTATCAAAATCCTAATGGCATCTTTTTTTCAGAAAGGGGAAAAAATGCTGAAATTCATACAGAATCTCAAGGGACCTCAAATAGCCAAAACAATTTTGAAAAAAAAAAGAACAAAGTTGGAGGCCTCACAATTCCTAATTTCAAAACATACCACAAAGCAACAGTAATTGAGACAATGCGGTACTGGCATAGAGACAGATGTATAGACCAATGGAACAGAACAGAGAGCTCAGAAATAAACTCTTGTATATGTTGCCAAATTTTTTTTATGTAATAGAGAAAAAGCAATCTCTACAACAAATGGTGTTGGGAAAACTGGATATCCACATACAAAAAAAAAAATGAAGTTGGATCCTTACCTTATGCTATATATAAAAATTAACTATTAACAAAAATTGAACAATGGCCTAACTGTAAGAGATAAAACTGTATAGTTCTCAGAAGAAAACGCAGGGGAAGAGCTTAATGACATTGGATTTGGCAATGATTTCTTGATACAACACTAGAAGCACAGGCAACAAAGGTAAGAAGATAAATTGTGCTATATCAAAATTTAAAAATTCTGTGCATCAAAGGATATAATCAACAGAGTGAAAAGGCAACCTATGGAATGGGAGAAAGTATTCGCAAATCATAAATCTGATTGGGGGCTAACATCCAGGATATGTAAAGAAGTTTTACAACTCAATGATAGAAAACAACCCAATTTAAAAATGGGTAAAGAATTTGAATGAATATTTCTCCAAAGATGACATACAGATGGCCAAAAAGTGAAAAGATGAAATATGAATATGAAAAGATACTCAACATCACTAATAATTAGGGAAATGCAAATCAAAACCACAATAAGATATCACCTCATACCCATTAGAATGATAAAAACCAGAAAATAACAAGTGTTGGTAAGGATGTGGAGAAATTGGAGCCCTTGAACTCTGCTAATGAGATTGTAAAATGATGCAGTGGCTATAAAAAACAGGTCCTCACAAAATTTAAAATGAACTTCCGTATAATCCAGTAATCCCACTTCTGGGTATGCAGCCAAAAGAATTAAAAGCGGGTAAAGAAATATTTGTACACCCATGTTCATAGCAGCATTATTCACAATAGCCAATAGGTGGAAGCAACTCAATGATGTCCATCAACAGAAAAATGGACAAATGGTGATATATATGCAAATTGTGACAATGGAATATTATGTAGCCTTAAAAAGAACATTCTGGTACATGTTACAACATAGGTGAACCTTGAAGACATGCTAAATGAAATAACAGTCACAAAAAGACAAATACCGTAGTTTTCACTTATATGAGGTATCTAGAATAGTCAAATGCATAGAAATAGAAAGGAGAATGGTAGTTGCTGAGGGCTGAGGGGAGGAGAATAGGCAGTTGTTTAATGGGTATAGAGTTTCAGTTTTGCAAGATGAAAAAGTTTTTGAGATTGGTTGCACAACAACGTGAATATATTTAGCACTACTGAACTATACACTTAAAATAGTTAAGATGATGAATTTTGTTTTGTTTCAATTGTAAATTTTATAAAATCTAAATACAGATGAAGTATTTCTCATATTTTTTTTTTTTTTTTTGATACCGGGTCTGACTTTTGCCCAGGTTGGAGTGCAGTGACATGATCTTAGCTCACTGCAACCTCCATCTTTCAGGCTCTAGCCACCCACCCACCCATCTTAGCCTCTTGAATAGCTGGGATTACAGGTGCACACCATCATGCTTGGCTAATTTTTAAAAATTATTATTTGTAGAGACAGAGTTTCAGCATGTTGCCCAGGCTGGTCTTGAACTCCTGAGCTCAAGCAAGCCTCCTGCATCAGCCTTCCAAAGTGCTGGAATTATAGGCATGAGCCATAGCACCTGGCTCTGATAAAGTATTTATTGTCTGAAATGAGGTGTGCTATAACATCCACATGAGATTTCAAAAAGTATTAAAAAGTATGTATAATATCATATTAATTATTTTTATATTGGTTACATGTTGAAGTAATGATCTTTTGGATATATTGGTTAGTTAAAATACATAATTAAAAATAATTTCAACTGTTTATTTTATTTATATATATATGGCTACCAAAAAATATAAAAGTATATATGTGGCTTACAGCATATTTCTGTCAGACTATTGTTTTTCTTTCTTCTTTCTAAATTTTTGTGGGTACATAGTAGGTGTGTATATTTACGGGGTATGTGAGATGTTTTGATACCAGCATGCAGTGTGAAATGACCACATCAGGGAGAATGAGGTATCTATCCCCTCATTTGTCAGATAATTTCAAAGAACAATTGACTGGAAGATGAGAGAAAAGTGAAAGAAATTAAAGTATTGTAAGAGTTTTGCAGTGTTTGAGATGGGGGAAGAGGTATTAATTAACTTTAAATTTCTCTTAGCTTTATATCCATCCTAAAAGTTGAATATATAATTTCAAAATTAAAAGTTGAATATATAATTTCAGAAAGACTATATAATGTCTTTATTCTACTTCTGTCCCCTCTGTGAGAACACAAGTAGAATAAGTAGAATAAAGACATTATGTATTCTTTTCGTGACATTGTGTCCAGAGAGGACACTAGTAGAATAATGAAAACTCAATAAGCTCAATTCAAGATACAAAAAAGAAAGAAAAATAAAGCTCAAACAGCCCAATGGAAGAGAGAAAAGGAAAATATAAAAAACTGAGGAAAAGTCTGATAGAAAATACAAAATAGGAAAGCATAATTCCAAATATATCATTAATTATAACAAATACAGAACAGTTACATTTATCTGTTAGACGAAACAGATTCTCAAACTAGACTAAAAATAAATTTTTAAACGCAGCAATGTGCTGTTTACAAGAGACACACCTATAAAGTGTAAGGACAGAGAGAAGTTCAATATAATTTTCTAGACAAATATTAGTCAAACAAAAGCCAGTATAGCAATATCCTTATATTAGGGTTCTTGGCTGTGAGCAATAGAAGACTTTCTAGTTATTTAGGCAAAAGCATATTCATTAGAGGATATTAGCAGCTTATGGAATCTACAGTAGGCCAGAGAGTTAAGCTTGTACACCTAGCAGTCAGGAATAGCACTCAATTGTATTTGGAAGCCATGACAACCCTGTACAGTTCAAGCCATTGAAATTCTGGACCAGATAGGAGAAAGTCTTCCACTGTTCTACTGCATAATTTCTGGAAAAATAGATATTTGGCTCCACTATTGTTTTACATCCCTCACTTTCTAAGTGAAGTCTAGTGGGCACATTTGATTATCAGAACACGGGCCATAAAGGAGGCCGGGCAGGAGTGGAGGGAAGAACCCAGGATGCTACTTAGAAGGTGCTACTTGGGAGAACCCAGGATGCTACTGGGTTAGAGAGAGCTCAGAAGGTTGATAATTCCTCCAGATAATGGAAGGCTGTTCAGAAGTGTCAGGAGATTCAGAAAACCTGATAATAATAATCTATGAAAATGTAATCTAAAAACTCATGCTGAATAGCCATAAGACTGAAATATTTATAATTTATTTTTAGTAATAAATATAAAATATTTGCAAGACATTAATAAAGGAAATTATAAAGTTTTATTGAAGGATGTCAAGGAAAATTCAAATAGAAAGATAAATGAGAAGATAAAAGAGAAGGGTGAATATTTTAAATTGTCCTTCAACTAACTTATAAATGTATTGAAATTTCAATGAAATTATTATGGGCTTTTTAATTAAACTCAAGAATCTGATTCAAAAAGTAGACTTAGAGGTCAAGAATAGCTAAGAAAATTTTGAAGAGATATAGGAGGAGTATCTTGTCCTACCAGGTATCAAACCTGTTCTACAGATACGACAATTTGGTATTATTTCCAGGAATGCACAAAATAAAGACCCCACTTGGTGTATGATAGAATTGTCATTCAAATCTGAAGGGAAGGGATGGATTTATTTAATTAGTAGTTCTCAAACAATTGGTCATCCCCATAGGGAAAAACAATTCCTAACTCATGCTGTAAACTCCAGATGAACTAATGGTACATTATGAAGAGCTAAATTTTAAAAGTTTTACAAGAAAATTTAAGAGACATCTTCATTGTGTTAGGGTAGGGAAATATTTCTTAAATAATATGCAGAAGCACAAACCATAAAGGAAAAGATTGATGAATTTGAATACATAAAAATAGAAAGTTTTATATGATAAAAGAAACTATAAACAAGGTGAAAACGCAAACCATAGACTGGGAAAATATTCTCCCAAGTAGTACCTTATACCTTTACTAACAAAAGATCAATATCCAGAATATGTAAGGAATTAACCTATACAAATCAATATATAAAAAGATAAACAAGCCGATATAGAAATGAGCAAAGCAGTAGATAGGAAATTCATAGAAGATACCCTAATGGCCAATACGTATAAAGATGCATAATCCCACTAGTAATTAGGGAAATGCAACATTAACCTATGAGATACTCTCTGTACCATTTTTAGCTATTAGACTGTTTAAAATTTTAGAAGACCAATAATGAGGAAAGTTGTGTAGAATCTAGAACTTTCCCATACCATTGGTATGATTGTAAAATGTTTTGATCACTTCAAAGAACAGATTAACAATATCATTCTGGCCTTGATGAAGTCACAGGGACTGGATTTATCTCTGGCCTGAAATGACTGAAAACAAGAAACAAAATGTAGGAAACCATAAGGCACACAGACATTAGGCAGCACAAGACCAAGACCATGATCTCTGAGAGACAGAAAACAAAGAAGGCAAGTCCTACAATCACTCCAGCTGACTACCTTGAGAACTTACATATCCCACTCATGCACAGTCCAGGGCACTCCTGAGTTGTGTCAAAGAGATGGAGTTGGGAGTCTACGGAGAGCAAGAGGGCTACAGTTGACAGGAAATAGCATAGGAGGGGAAGCTACAAAGAGCAAGAGAGTTTGAGGGATGTGGAGAGGTTTCCCCTTGAGTCTTCAGCTGAAGGTGCTCAGTGCATTTACTTAAGGAAACTACTCAAGTACTTCCATTGGAGAAAACAATGGAAATAATTAGTGGGTGCAATCTCTGGAACTCACACAAGACAGAGAATGGTTTGTGTCACCAGCCGAGTGGGAAAATCTCGTAATTCACAGGGTATCAGGGAGAGTAATCAGAAGTAATCAATGGTGGGAAAACATTAGCCCTGGACTAAAGACTGATCTGGTTCCATCTAATAAAGCTTAAAAGTGAGTCTCAAAAGGATAAAATGTTTCCAAGTACCTTAATTGCATCCCAGGACAGAGCTCAAGAATATTTATGGGAAGTAAAAATATCTACTGAAGTCACAGTTGTGAACAGCCAGCAGCTCCACTGGTAGGCATCTAATTCTTGCATGTACACATGGAACTGTGCACTGATTTATTGCAGTAATTGTGAAAAATCAGAAGGAACTCAAGGGTCTATCAATAGAGGGATGCATAATTAAATTGAAGTGTATTCATACAATGAGATATTATACCTCATTAACAATGAACTGAATCTATATAAGTCAACGTTCTCAAATCTCAGAACATACTGTTGAGTTAAAAAAAAAAAACAAGTTAAAAGGATATGTGCAGATGATACTATTTATGTATATTTATAAAATACTTTAAAACAATCACATAAATTGTTTATGGATACACACGTATGTTAGAAAATACATAAACATATGCATTACTTATAATAGCTAAAATGTGTAAGTGCGCGTTGAACGCTAATTTGAAATGTGGTAGTGTTGAGAGAGGGGCATTTAAGAGGCAATTGGGTCATGAGGGCTCTACCCTAATGAGTGGATTACCATGAATTAATGGGTTAATGTAATAATGGATTATCATGGGAGTGAGACTGGTAGCTTTGTAAGAAGGGGGAGAGTAACCCAAGCTAGCATGCCCAGCCCCTCACCATGTGATGCACTGCACTGCCTTGGTACTCTGCAGAGAGTCCCCATCAGCAAGAAGGTGCTCACCAGATGCACCTCCTCAATATTGGATTTTCCAGCCTCCAGACTGTAAGAAATAAATTTTGTTTCTTATAAATTATCTAGTTTCAGGTATTATTTTATAAGCAACAGAAAATGAACTAAGATAGTGTCTCTATGTGCCAAGTGTTATTTAAGGGACTTAAATGCATTATCTCATGTAATCCCCCCAACTTTATTTTACAGATGCTGAAACTGAGGCACAGAGCCAGTAAGTAGAGGAGCTGGGATTCAAACATTTATTTCTGGCCCCAGAGTCCTGTTATCAGACTCTATTAAACTCATATATTAGAATGTTACCTACCCACTTTAGGATTAAATTAGGGGATTACTTCTGGATATAGGGTGAGGGCAGCCTAGGGATAGAGGTAGCTGTAATTTTTATTCCTTTCAGAAACAAAATCACAGAGCAAATCTGCCAATGGATTAATATTGGTTAAATCTGGGTGGTGAATTCTTAAGTATAACTTGATTTTCTATTCTTTTTATTACGTTTAAACTATTGTACATTGAAATTTCTTAATTTAAAAAATCTTTACAGAGGGGGTGTCAAATTATGTATCTTGGCCACAGAAGCCTCCTGGGGGAAATAAAAAACAGCAGACCTGACTCCTGTCTCCTTCTAAATTAAAGATTTCTCTGGTGGATTGCGGATGTTCATATTAAGGGCAACTTGAAGGACACTAGCAAGACCCTTCTCTTTATGTCTCCAACCTCGTTCCTGGAGAATATGTCAGAAATGCGGGAAGAATGGGGTGGAAGAGTCAGAACCAATGCCCCAAACTTGGTGTACCTATCAAGAGAGATGCAAGAGGACCATTTTCATGGCCACAGCTGTGGCCATCACCTTGGAGAGAAAGGTCCTTTCTTCCGTCTCCCAATACCCCTGGAGGAACTGCTTCTGGACCAGCCATGGTAGTTCCCCACCACTCCTCACAGTCACGGACACTGCCATTTTCTACAAGGGCACTGTGAGGCCAGGGCAGCAGCTGGGAAGGCTTGCTGGTGACGAGGCTGCATTCTCTGGGTCACTGTCTGCATGGATGGCCTTTAGGCTAAGTCCATAGGGTTTAAGGCTTATTATAGGAAGTAGGGACCCCAGTGAAGCGAGAAGGACATTTTCACATTAGCTAAGCTGAGCCCTTTAAATCATTTTTTTGTTAGGTGACCTGATTTTGCAGCTCCAGCTGATGAGGTGGGATGTCTTGCTTCTATGTATGGTCAGGGGAGTCTGTGAGGTAGCGATGCATGCTAAGGGTCAAATATTGCCCCTGGAAGTTAGACTGAGATCTGAACAGAGTAATTCTGCCCCAGACAAGGTCTGCGGATGAAGACCTGTCTGACAGTTCACTTGATAACTATTTATTGAGCCTTTACTATGTGTACTTTTGTATTGGTTCTCTAAATTTCTCAGTTCCTAGGGGGCAAGAATGGTTGGGGAAGGGTGAAAGCCAGAAGAGGGAAGTAGGTGATGCCTTACAAACAGCTATGCTTGATATGCTAAAGGGCTTAAGCCTGGTGGTTATGGAGAATTGGCCTCACTATTTTCACCTGATATATGGTGACTGCTGCTGGAGAGGTCACAGGTGGAGGCAAAGGTCTAACAGATTAAGGGGAAGAGAACTAGGAGCAGCAGCCTCTTTGCCACTTTTTAGACCATGCCATGATGGCACTGTGGCTGCCATTTTGTGGCATTTAGTCAGGAAATGTCCATGGAGAAATTTCCCACAGTGGGGAGGCTCTTGGACAGATGACTTTCAAGGTGGCAGTCAACATTATACAGCACCTACCAATTGCAGGCCCCATGTTCATATATGAGCAACACTTGGATCCTTTCAGGCAAAAATCTCACTATCTAGTGGAGCTGCCACAATCTAGCTAGCCAGCTCAGTGCCTTCTAGTTCTAAGATTCTGTGATAGGAGTGGCTCTAGCTGAATCTCAAGAAGTTACAAACTATTACCAGCTGAGAGAGAGAAAGCAGGAAAATCATTCTCTGATTTGTCTATCCTTGCAAGAAAGCACTCTTGGGTGAGTGTGGAAACCTATGTATAAATGTTGACTCAAGGTGGGGAAGAGGGTGTTGAGGCAGTCTTGCAGGAGTTTGTTCCTTGGGATTCCTGCCTGTGTCTGCCAAGATTTGGAGCCTAAAAGTGGTTTACCTATGTGAATTTCTTTATAAGCATTTTTTCTTCGACTGAAGAAGGGGAGCAGGCCATAAATAAGGCCTGGGTTTCAACAGATAAGGACATGGGAGAAGGAGGGATAATACTTGGCTTCCCATCTGGCCACTTTGTAATGGGGACTCCTAGTGGTGACTATGGGAGGCATTCTCCTCAGAAATGTTCTGGAAGTTGAGGCACAGGGTGTGCCACTTTGGCATCTTAGAGGTTTTGTATTCCAGGTGGCACAGTATTTTTCTGGAAGAGTAAAGATGGTAGCTAGGGCAGAAAACTGGTGGGAGAAGGTGGGAGCACTGAGCAGGAAGAGGCTGATCTTGAACACAAGGAGGCCCCTCCACCCTACCCCGCCAGGCACCCACAAACACCCTGTGTGGGGCAGGAGGTCTTCAGAGGGGGCTGCGGTCCTGGGGTTAAGCTAAAGGCTGCTGTGGAGTGTGCATGCTTCTCCTGTTTCCCCGTGTGTCTCCACAGGCTGGATGGCCCAGGTCTGCATGAAGAACAATTCTGTGGCAAAAGAATAACAGGTGTCCAGAGAGAATCTAGGTTTTTCCTCTTTGCCAAACTGGAATAAAGGGCATCTCCAGAATCGCCTTCTACTGAAGAGTTACATTCTATGACAGGGTCTACTCTGAGCTTGAAGAATCTAGAGATCTGGGATACCCTCTTCTAAGACTGTTTGCCATTTTTCTGGCCAAAGTTATCCAGAAGCACAGCAAACAAACTTTGGAGCCAAAGGAACCTGACTTCAAATCCCAGCAACATCTTTTCCTAGCTGTGTGGCTTTGGGCAAAGCTTTTACCTTATCTGAGCCTCAGTTTCCTCACCCAAAAAGTGGGGATGTCCTGATCACAGTGCTGAGATAAGGATCAAATGAGATGATGTATGTAGAATATGCAGTCCAGGGGCTGGCACACAGTAAGTGCTTAATAAGTGCTGATTCCCTTTCTGTTCCTTTCACTTAGTTGGAGAAAAACAATCACATCCGCTAAAGGCAGGACTGGAATAGAACTTACACCCTATGTTCTTGGTCGGGCATGGGCCCCAGGTTTCAGGCTCCCCTGATGTAGGTCAGCAGCTGGGCCTGACCCCATACCCCCTACCCACAGCTGCACGATGCCCAGGCATCTTCTGGAGCCTTGGAGCCCTTTGATTTTCCTTGGATTCCCAAATGGCTGCTTTCAGACAGGCCTCCTCCCAGCCAGCTGCCCCCAGGCCTGGCAGTGGTGAAGCCTGCATTTGTCAAGTGACAGCTTTAATGAAAAACGAGGCGCAGACTCACATGCATTAGGAAGTAGCTGAGCTTTCTCAGCCACATCACACTACAAAAACCAGTTCTGTGCAGCCAAGCTCGCTGAGATTGATTTCCTTGAACCCTTTACCTCACTCTGATATTTTATCTCAGAAAGTCAATACTGTGGGTATTGCCATCTAAACAGGACTGTCTCCTGTCCATATATTGTTGGATGGGAGTCTGGAAAATTTTTCCCAACCAGTCGTTTATTTGTTCATCAGAAGCCAGCTTCTTTGTTGCTTTGATGCAAGAAAGACTAAGCTTGGTGAGCCAGCCGGCCTTGCATGCAGCTGACAACAAGATGTATACAGATCCCAGCAGGAGATCAACTTTGGGCCCCAAGAGCTGTCTGTTGACGGAAACAACGGGAAAGTCAAATCTTCATGCGTTACTCTCCTATAGTACTTAAGGTGGCTTGAGAGGTTGACAAAGTGTTCAGGTGTAGCTTGAGGGATGCTGGAGTGGGGCAAGGTAATTTTACACCTTCCTGGAGGCTGCACAGGTGTGGATTTGAAGCCAGCTTGGATTTTCTTAACTTTGCCTTTGGTCACCCAGAGGAGTCAGATCCTGAGAAAACAAGTCATGTTAACCCATGGGAAGTCAAGTATAGACCAACTATGCTTTATTAATTTGTTATTGGAGGTCCAGGACCAGTGATGGGGGTAGGTGTGTTCAGAAGGTAAATTACAAATCAGAAGGATGCTTAGTGAGTGCAAAGTTAGGGCAAAGAGCAAAGAGAGCAGGATCTTCTTGTGAAATTGTTTGTCCTTCCTTCTTTCATCCCTCCATCTCTTCTTCCTTTCTTTCTTCCTTCCCTCTTCTCTCCGTTCAGAAATTAATGAGCCTTTTTATCATGTGCCTGGTCCTTGCCGGCTCTGGAAATATGCAGATCCCTGGAAGTTTGCGTACGATCTAATGGGGAGCCAGATAAGTCAGCAGAGAATACAGAGCACAGATGTTAGCAGTTGTGCCTTCAGTTGTAAAGCAGGTGGGTTGAGAGGGCTACAGTGAGGGCTCACTGAGACAACGTCCATCAGGTTAGTGACAGCACAGTGCATGGCTCATAGCACTCAATAAATGTTGGCTACTGTTATTTTTATTCCTCATCTCCTTAGTGCTGGTGAACACACAGCAGAGGAGAGGTGAATGCTCTGGGAAGCCAGTGAAGGCTTCCCATCCAGGAGCATGGGAGGATTAGTGGGCCTTCCCTGAGTGGAGAAGGGGCATGAGGGTCCCAGCCAGGAGGCCAGATGCTTGATACTGTGTTCAGTGAATGACAAGGGACGTTGAGGTAGAGGAGGGAAGGGGGTACAGGACAGGAATAAGATAATACAGGGTCAGATTGTAAAGTGATAGCCTGGATGCTGAGGGAACAATGGAGGCTTTTAAATCGTGAAAGCATGACTGGATTTTTGGAAAGCTAGCAGTGATGATAGCACAGAACATGGATTAGATAAATTGTGAAAAGTCTCATTCAGGGCCCTTTTGATATGGCAATGTGTGAGAAGAGGAGGACCTACTCCAAGGTTGCATTATGAAGATGGAAAAGAGAGAGTAGATTGGTGAGATACTGAAGAAGTAGAATTGGAGGAAAGTGATTACTGATTGAATTCTGGAGGGGAAGAAAAAAGGAACGGTTGAGTATATTCTTAGGGTATTTGGATGCATGATGGTCTCACTAGCCCAAGCTAGGCAGTGAGAGAGGAGGAAGAAGCATAGGAGGAGAGGGTCGTTTCAGTTGGGACAAGGGTACAGGTGCTTGTGGGACATCCAGGTGGAGATGGGGTGAGGATTGCAGACACTACCTGGGGGCTTGTCAGTAGGGGCTACTGGAAGTACTGGTCACTTAAGGAAATGTACAGAGAAGGTGGACGGCACACAAACAATTGGGTTGTTCAAGAAGAAGAGAATCCCGGCTAGGAGTCTACGGAAGGATTGATGCAGAGAAGGAGGGAAGGGGGACAAGAGGACAAGTGTGATCGCCTGTACCCAGGAGCACAAAGGGGCAAGTGGAATGAGAACTAAAAAGCGTCGACATTTGGTGTCTGGGATGCTTTCAGACAAGCCCTCTTCCTGGATAGATATGAACAAGTACTAGTGACTCATCCAACTTTACTTTTCTAAAATTCCTTATTAGTCAACAGAAGTTTTGTTGACTACAATATAGCTCCTTTGCTTGGCCCAATAGGTATTTCAACAAAGATTGAACAGTGAGATCTTACTATTTCCAGCCTGACAGCTTATCTTCCTTCAGGCCCGTTATTAAGATTTCAGAAGCTCCTCCATCCATCCAGGAACACACTGATATCCCTTTAGGTGGATGGTTTCCATGGAAACTAATCTCTTTGATTTGTTAATCATTTCTCTCTGTACTAATGTCAGCAAGTGACCAGTTCTCACCCCATCTCCTCACTCTGGCTCTGATCCATATGAATTAGGATGTGGGTATTGGGGGACCTGGCCATCCCTGACTGTGAAGTTGGCCATCTCTTCTATACTATGTGTGGTTTTGCAGGGTAGAGAGAAAACAGTCTCTATCTAGACATCATCTAAGAGGGCAGTGCAGTTTGGTTTTAAATCCTTGCCATCCCACCTTTGGCACATGGTATGTTTGGCAAGTTATGTAACTGCTCTAAACCACCATGTCTTCATCTATGAAGTGGAGATAAATCCTAAATCATAGGGCTACTGGGGGGATTAAACGAGGTGAGATATTAAAAGTAGGGCAACAATAGCTTGCAATTGCTGGTATTGTCGTTATTACTGTTCTAGGAATGGTTAACTTTTGAAGGAGGCAGTTGATCTCGTTCCCAGTGTCTTCCTGAGGTGCCCTGTTCTGTGACTTATTAAGGCTTTTACTTTGCAATAGGGAGGAGGGAGGGAAATCCACATACATTTGCGTGGGGCTGTGATTATAAATACTATAAGGGATAATAAGCCTTGGACAGGTTTTTAAAGTGAACGTGTAGCCTGGGCTCCGGTTTCCTGCTCTGGAAGAAGTGTCACAGTTTCCTGTAGGCTGCACCTTCCCCTCTGCCCCACCCAGGGACCTAGAGATTAGGCATCCTCCCTTCTCCCCACTTCTCCCTACTTCTCCCTCTCCCTCCTTCCATCCCTCCTTCCTCTTTTCCCTTTCTCCTATACCCTCTCCCTTTCACGTATCTGTTATAGAGAATGTAGGCAAATCACTGGCCCATTGTGCATGTTCAGTTGAGAAACATTGCATTTTTTTTAACTGTTTCTTTTTGATACTGAACTGATTGACCATACTTCTTTGGTGAATTCTTTGGTCTTGTCTTTTGCCCAATTTACTTGCTATTTAGGATGTTAGTTTTTTCTTGGTAATCGTTTTGTAGCTGTTTTAGTAAGAATATTTTCTGGCATATTTTTCAAAAATTTTCCATTTGCTTTTAAATGGGCAATATAAACATGTACAAAATGCAAAACATTCAAAAGGCTTCATAGTGAAACAAAAGGCTGTCTCCATCCCCTGGCCCCATCACCCATTGTCCCTCTCCAGAGGCTGCTACAGGCACACCTCAGAGATATTACAGATTTGCTTCCCAACACCGCAATAAAGTGAATGTCATCATAAAGCAAGTCACATGAATTTTGTATTTCCTAGTGCATGTAAAAGTTATGTTTACACTATACTGTAGTCTATCAAGTGTGCAATAACATTATATCTAAAAAATGTACACACATTAATTAAGAAATACTTTATTACTAAAATATGCTAATGATCATCTGAGCCTTTGGCAAGTCATAATCTCTTTTGTTGGCAGAGGGTTTTGCCTTGACATTGATGGCTACTGACTGATCAGGTTGGTGGTTGCTGAAGTTTGGGGTATCTGTGACAATTTCTTAAAATAAGATAATACTGGCCAGGCATGGTGGCTTATGCCTGTAATCCCAGCACTTTGGGAGGCCGAGGCAGGTGGATTGCCTGAGGTTGAGAGTTTGAGACCAACTGGCCAGCATGGTGAAACCCTGTCTCTACTAAAAACACAAAAATTAGCCAGGCACGGTGGTTGGCGCCTGTAATCTGAGCTACTTGGGAAGTTTGAACCATGGAGGCAGAGGTTGCAGTGAGCCAAGATTGCACCATTTCACTCCAGCCTGGGCAACAAGAGTGAGACTCTGTCTTAAAAAAAAAAAAAAAAAGATAACATGAATGTTTGCTACATCAATTGGCTCTTCCTTTATGAAAAAGCTCTCTGTAGCACGCAATGCTGTTTGACAGCATTTTACCCAAAGTAGAACTTTCAAAATTAGACTCATTCCTCTCAACCCCTGCTGCAGCTTTGTCAACTAAATCCTTTGCTGTGATTTCAGCAATGTTCACAGCATCTTCACCAAGAATAGGTTCCATCTCAACAAACCACTTTCTTTGCTCATTCATTTATTCATAAGAAGAAACTCCTCATTCATTTAAGTTGTATCACGAGATTGTAGCAATTCAGTCACATCTTTGGGCTCCACTTTTAATTCTAGTTTTCTTGCTATTTCTACCACATGTGCAGTTATTACCACCACTGAAGTCTTGAACCCTTCAAAGTCATTCATGAGGGCTGGAATAAACTTTTTCAAAACTTCTGTTAATGTTGACATTTTGGTCTCCTCCCTTGAATTACGAATGTTCTTAATGACATTTATGGCATTAATTAATCTATCTATGGCAGCTATATAGCCTTACAAAATATGTTTCTTAAATAATAAGACTTGAAAGTAGAAATTACTCGTTGACCCATGGATTGTAGAATGGATATCGTGTTAGCAGACATGAAAACAACATTGCTCTCCTTGCACATCTCCATCAGAGCTCTTGGGTGACCAGGTGCTTTGTCAATGAGCAGTAATATTTTGAAAGAAATCTTTTTTTGTAGGCAGTAGGTCTCAACAGTGGGCTAAAAATATTCAGTCAACCATGCTGTAAACAGCTGTGCTGTCAGCCAGGCTTTGTTCTTCCATTTACAGAGCACAGACAGAGCAGGTTCAGCCTGATTCTAAAGGGCCCTGGGATTTTCAGGATGGTAAATGAGCATTGGCTTCAACTTACAGTCACCAGCTGCATACTCCTAACAAGAAAGGCAGCCTGTCCTTTGAAGCTTTAAAACTAGGCATTGAGTTCTCTTTCTATGAATGTCATCCTAGATGGCATCTTCTTCCAATATAAGGCTATTTAATCTACATTGAAAATTTGCTGTTTAGTGTAGCCACCTTCATCAATGATATTGGCTAGATTTTCTAGATAACTTTCTGTAGCTTCTACATCAGCACTTGCTGTTTCACCTTGTACTTTTATGAAGACAGCTTCTTTCCTTAAACCTCACAGGCTAACCTCTGGTAACTTCCAACTTTTCTTCTGCAGTTTCCTTACCTATCTCAGCCTCCACAGAATTGAAGAGAGTTAGTGCTTTACTCTGGATTAGGCTTTGACTTGAGGGAATATTGTGGCTAGTTTTATCTATCTAAACTATTAGAAGTTTCTCCATAGCAGCAATAAGGCTGTTTCACTTTCTTATTGTGAGTGTTCACTGGAGTAGCACTTTTAATTTCCTTTAAAACCTTTTCCTTTGCATTCACAATTTGATTAACTATTAGACACAAGAGGTGTAGTTTATGGTCTGTCTTGGCTTTTGACATGCCTTCTTCACTAAGCTTAATCATTTCTAGCTTTTGATTTAGCGTGGGAGATGTGCAACTCTTCCTTTTTACTTGAACACTTAGAGGCCACTTTAGGGCTATTAAGTGGACTAATTTCAAGTTTGTCATGTCTTAGAGAACAGTGAGGTCCCGGGAAAGGGAAAAGGACAGAGAACAAACAGGTTGTTGGTGGAGCTGTCAGAACACACACAACATTTATTGATTAAGTTTGTTTTATTACATGGGCATGGCTTGTGGTGCTCCAAAACAATTATAATAGTAACATTTAAAAGATTACAGGTCACCATAACAGATATAATAATAATAAAAAAGTTTGAAATATTATGAGAATTACCAAAATATGACACAGAGACACGAGTGAGCACATGCTGTTGGAAAAATAACGCTGACAGACTTGCTTCACACAGGGTTGACACAAACCTTCAATTTGTAAAGATGTGGTATTTGAGAAGCACAATAAAATGCAACAAAACGAGGTATGCTTGTACTTAATATCAGAATCTTGTGTATCCTGCCTGAGATATTGCATGCATATACAGATTGTAAGAATATACATGTATATGTAAGAGTCTGTATATTTATACATATGGTAATTTATATAAATTTGTTTACATCTAGCTTTTTCACTTAATAAATATCTGGCAGATCACTTTATATAAATGTTTATAGAGCTGCCTCATTATTTATAATGACTGTATACTTTTCCATCCTATGTTTGGACTATATTTAACCATCGAATATCGAACATTTAAATTGTTTCTAATATTTTCTATCACAACACTGCTGCAATGAATATATTTATAATACATGGGTTTATCTGTAGAATGTATAATCTAGAAGTGAAATAATTAAGTTAAAGTTTGATAGATATGATCAGATTACCTTTTATAGAGGTGATATCAAGTTACACTCTCTACAGAAGTGTTTAAGAGTATCACTTCTTGGCCTTTTGGCTAAGATCAAGTGTAGTATCTGTTCTTATCAGAAGTGTTTAAGAGTATCTCTTTCTTTACAGTTTTTCCAAAGTTGAATTTCATCAAACTTTTTGACGCTTATCAACCTGATGTGTAAATTTTAAAAACTCAGCATAAGTTCTAATTACACTGTTCTTGTTATAAAAAAGGTTGACTTTTTTTTCGTATGAAGAAAATCCATTTCTTTTTCTGTTTTGGGGAAACACGTCTTCATATACTTTGTCCATTTTCCTATTAAAGCATTCCACTTCTTACTGATTTGTATAGTTCTTTACCTATATTGGTGAATTTACCCAGTTGTGATATAAATTGAAAATATTTCTTCATAGTTTATTGCTTGTCTTTTTAATGTTCTTGTCATGCAGAAAACTTTTTATATCTAAGTTATTACATTGATCCCATATTTTCCTTTGATAAGTTTTAGGTTTTGTGTTACAGTTAGAAAGATATCTGCTTTGTGAAATTATTTTTAAACTCTCATTTTTGTGGTGTTTAATAATTATACATATATATATATTTATATTTGATCTGCTTGGCAAATAATCTGTCTTTTCTCCACTTCTTCTAAACACTGCTTTTATTATATGCTAAATTTTTGAATAAATTTGTGTCAATTTATGTACTCTACATTCATTTCCTTTGACCTGTCTGTGGATTCATGCCTCAGTACCATACATTTTTATTTACTATAGCATAATAATATCTTTTAATATCTGACAGAGCTTATCTCTTCTCCTGCAGTAGCAGGAGTTGGGTGTACATGGCATATACAATCTTAAAGGATTTTTAATACAGATTTTCAAATCTATTAGGATAGAGTTTAAAGTGTTATTCTTTATTTTCTTTCTCATCTATAGCTAGAGATCTATTCTTAGTCCTAAGTTTGAATAGTCATTTGCTTTTCCTGAAGTTTTGCATAGTTTATGGGTTTAATGAAAAAAGCAGCCTCTGGATGAACTTACCAGTTTTACATTTTTTTTTAACTAATCATTAATTTTTGTTTATATCATTATTTTTCCTCCTCTTTTCCTTCATTTTTTGTCTGTAATATATGTCATTTACTTAATTTATGTTTATTTTTTTATTTGGTAATAAATACACTTAATGCAATAAATCAGTTTCTGATTGCTGCAGAGGTATTGATATGTAGCCTCCTCATTTTCATTTTTGTAACCATTTAATAATTACTCTTTCAATTTTTCTTTTACCCTAGAATTATTTAGGATACTGTTTGTTTTTCATATTTTCAAGTGATTGGATTTTTGAAATACAAATTTCATTTGACTTAGAAAATGAGTCCATGTAGTTTCTATTTTGGAGAGATTTTTTAACTAAAATTTTCTTTGTCATCCAATATAGGCCATAAATTGGCACCAGAACAAAGTGTAAGGTTTATAGGGCCCAGATTGTAATGTCAATGTGTTAAGTCTGTCTTACTAACTTTATTATTTAAGCCTCTTATATTATTATTATATACCTTCCTCATTTTTGAAGCTTTAAAGAAGTGTATTGACCTCTCTCATTGCTATGCCTTTCATTTCTTTCTATTTAAAAACATATTTTGATGCAATCTTATTTGTTAACAATGCAATTTATTAAATATTCATGCCTTTATAAATTAGACTTCACAACAAAAAATGACAATTTCCTCTTTGTTTTACCCATGAAGTCTACTTTTGCTGATATTGATATTGCAACACCTGTTTTTCTTCATGTTTTTCAGATATATCTTTGTACAACCTTAACTTTAGCATCTCAGCATCTCTTTTAAAAATTTTCATGATTCCCTAGCTCTTGGAAGTTTATGTTGTTGTTGTTGCTAGTGTAACAAACCCTCAGTCTTCTTATTTCTTAATGGAGATGATAATAGTAGTACCTGTCTCAAAGGGTTGCTGGAAGGACTAAGTAAGATCATGTACGGCAAGTGCTGAGCACAGTCTTATTATTATTATTAATCCCAAAGTGATAAAAATCATGCATTTCCTCTCTCTCTCTCTCAAGTTTTGCCCTTGTCACCCAGGCTAGAGTGCAATAATGCCATCTCAGCTCACTGCAACTTCCACCTCCTGGGTTCAAGCAATTCTCCTGCCTCAGCCTCCTGAGTAGCTGGGATTACAGGTGGCCACCACCATGCCTAGCTGATTTTTGTATTTTTAGTAGAGACAGGGGTTTCGTCATGTTGGCCAGGCTGGTCTCGAACTCCTGACCTCAGGTGACCCACCTGCCTTGGCCTCTCAAAGTGCTGGGATTACAGGTATGAGCCACTGCTCCCAGCCCATTGTTTTGTTTGTTTGTTTTTGTAAACTAAGTTTTCTTCTGTTATACTTTAAACCATAGGTTGCCTTGTTAACTAATAAACCTTGAATTTAAACAAACAGAAAATATACATCCATTTGTTAAATTTAGTTATGGCTGTTCTTATACTGAACAGGGAATAGGGCAAGATTTCCCTCACAGTGACCTGCAGTGACAAGGGGCAACAAGGCATCAGGCATCGTGGTTAAAGCGAGCTCCTCCGCAGCCAGCCCACTGCCTCCAGGGCCCACCTCCACCCGCCTGCTCCCTAACTGGCTAAGAGAGCTCAGATGAGTTCCTTTACCTCCCCACCTCCACACTCTCATCTGTGAAATGGGGATATTAACAGCACCTTTCTCATAGCTGTGTTGTGAAGATGAAATTAATGAATACATGCAAAGCGCTTAAATACCTGGCCAGTGGTGAATGCTACATACACAGGTGAGCTGTTAGCTGCTATTACTCATGCTCTGCTCTCCTCCCCTTCTCCGTCAGCGCTGTGCAAGCTCCTCTTCACTTGTATATCAATTAGTTTTCATTAATTTGATTAAGTACAAGAAATATTTTCAGAGTACCTACTCTGTTTCAGACACTGTGCTGCTACTTGTAGGAAGCGCAATATCTATCACAGGAGACAGACATATAAATATAATAATGATAAGGCAGTGTAAATAGTAATTTAATAAAAACTCCAAACAATAAAATAATAGCAATAAGTCAGTGTAGAGTATAACAGTGGGAACATAAGTCGAGGGCAGAGGAGGCATAGAGAAGGGGCAGTTGCTTCTCTCTGGGGCAGGGGGAGGGAAGGCTCTGAAGAAGAAGGGAGCCCAGGAATGGATCTTGAGCTGGGTGTGAGCTGGAGTCTTAGATGAGGAACTAGCAGGCAGGAAGGCATGGTGACCTGAAATAACGTGACATTCCCACACCCATCTTGCATGCCACCTCTCGTCCTCCAGTTGGGAACATCTCCCCATGTTGTTCACCTCCCTGAAGAAATGTCCCTTCTTCTGAAGTCCCGCTCAAGTCCTACTTTCTCCGAGAGTCCTGTCCCCAGCACCTGACTCGCTCTGACTCACCTGGCTTCCCTTGTGCTGTGACCATGCCTGTGTCTCGCTTCTCCCTGCTCCCAGGTGGCTGTACAGTGCTGGGCGCACGGTAAGTGCATGTTGATGGATAAAATGATTACCAACACCATTAAATGACTAATGCTTTATCCCAACATCATGGCTGTGAGAGCCCATTTCCCACTGAAATTCCCACTGGTCTTTGAAGAGAGGAGATCAGGGCGATTTGTCTTTTCCTAGCTCATACTACATGTCCCTTTTACATGATTCTCTCAGGAGCCCCAGGGAACATAAGGGACCTGGCTTGAGATTACAAAATGACTGAGAAACAAAGAGGAGAGAGGTGCAGAAACCTGGCGAATACAGCCCTTGTCGCTGAAATGTCAGACCCACTGCAGTCAAGCCCATTAATCTTGTTTTATTGCAAGATTCAAAATCGCCATGCTATGGCAGCCACAAAATTGATAGATGGGTTCCTCTGTGTTCACCCAGGATCTTGGCTGCCTGGGAAACCAGACCCCAGATGAACAAGGAGAGGAAATTAAAACCGCCCTTGGAGGTTTTTCAGTAACTGCTGCTAGAGAAAGACCGGGCATTCACGGTCTCTGGCCGCCAAGCTGCTTACACTTGGGTTTTACTGCGTTTTTTATAAGCAAATCAAAGAAATAGAAATGCTGAAACCATCGCGGTAAATCTTAAGCAGCTTCCCACTCCAGTGAGGGGCAGGAGCGGCCACAACCTGGCTGTCCTGTTGCTTAAGGCCATGGGGCTGTGATCTTGTTTGGCTTTTTGTTAATGACATAGGTGAAAAATAGAAATGCCTGGTTGTTGTAATTTGGGGTTCTTTGATCACTGGGGAGCTGAAACCGTTTTCCGTATGTCAGTTTTCTAGTTGGATTCCATCTTTTGTAAATAGCCATTTTCCTTCTGCCACTAATGTAATTAATGATTCAGTTCAGCAGTTCCGCATGTACTGTGGGTCTAGCACATTCAGAGGTGAGGAAGGCATGGAGGTGAGTTATGTATGTCCCACTTCCTAACACAGTACAGGGGGAAAGAGAGAGAGTAGGAGGGAGAAAGGGAAACAGAATGTCACTTTGCTGCAATGTGGCTGATAAGGATACTTCCAGAATGTTTTCCGGTTTTTTTTTTGTTTTTTTTTTTTGTTTTTTTTTTTTGCTTTTTAAACAAAAATTTTGGAGAACATAGAGATGTTTCTGTTCTTTTAATATTATCAATTACCTATCTTTTGTGATTACTTCTATCACTTTTTAAATATTCATTTTTGTTTCATTTTAACTTTCTGTGGTCAATTTTTTTTAAATCCCAAATCTGGCTGAAATTTATTTACATGTTAGATTTGTATGAGTTATAGGTCTTCCTTCTTTTTCTAAATTACTTTGATTTTGCAAACATTATATTGACTAATTCTTCCCTTTTCTGAGTGTCTTTTTTTTGATAGCTCTTTTGTTTGTTATACATAAAATTCCCACACATACACACACAGGGATTATAATATTTATTTTCCTTTGTGCCAATACGTTGCTCTTTATTATTGTTGATTTTCAGTACCTTTAAATATCTGGCAGAACTAGCACATCCCGGAATGTTTTTGTAGTCTATCTTATTTATTCTTTCTTTTGACTATTAGGGATTTTTTTCCAGTTCCAAGAAATTATCCAGAGAAATTATTTTTGACCTTGTATTCAATCTATATATTTATTTAGGTAAACCAATGTGTTTATAATATAATGTTAGGACTAACACTCAAAATCCTAAGGAAATTGATCTCGGACAAACGATTCTTAGCAAAGCAATTTTACTTCTGTGCAGAGGGGTGCCTCCTTGGCCAGTCGCCATGAGAGCACCCCTGAACAAAGGGACACGAGAGCCTTTATTACTGACACAAGTCCTGCTCCTGTGTACATTCCCCATTGGTCGGGGTCGGGTCGTACAATCTAAAGTAATCTCGGTTGGCTAAACATTTGATTTTCTTTAGGTAAGGTGGGCACATAAAAGAAAATGGAGAGGAAGGGGAAGGGGTGTCTGTAATGAGGTAGAAAGTTAGTCCTCTTTCCAAATAAGGAAAGGATGTCAGCTGGTACTGATAATGCCTGGTACTGTGGTGTGCCTGGGCATCTAACAAAGGCAAAAAGGGAAAAAGGAGAAAAAGGAGGGGGTACTATGAATTAAAGAATAAAATATAGATCAGATTATTTGAAGAGAAACCTCATCATATCCCACAATAACATGAATAGCACCATCCAGGAATGAATTATATTTTACTTTTATTCAAATTTCTTGTAATTTGTCCCAAAGTTTGATGCTTTGTTTATAAAGCCACTTACATGAGGATATATGTTTAGTGTAATAATTTGTACACTTTGCTATAATTTAGATGAGATTTCTTTGTATTTTAGTAATGTGCAAGGAAATTATTATTTTATTTATGTGTACATCTTGTATCTGGTTAATTTTCTATACTTAAAAAATTAATTCTGGAGGTTTTCAGTTAAAAGCTGCTTTTGGCGCCGCTCAGCCCAGGGCTGGGACCCCACCAGGGCTGGGACTGCCCGGCCTGGCCCCCGCCCACGCCTCCCTGCGCCACCCCGCCCCTCCCAGAGCCACCCAGCGCCCCTCACCGTGCGCTCTCCACGCACCCGCCAGCGCGGCCGGACCGGGTAGCCAGAAAAATCATTTTTCTTCTCTGGGAAGGTGAACATTTGTAGCATTGATTTCCCGGATCTGATCTGGTAACATGGCAAAAGATGCCGGTCTTATTGAAGCCAATGGAGAACTCAAGGTCTTCACAGACCAGAACCTTAGTCCTGGAAAAGTCGTGGTGTCCCTCGTGGCCGTTCACCCCTCCACCGTCAACCCGCTCGGGAATCAGCTCTTCGCAAAAACCTTTGGACAGTCCAATGTCAACAGTGCCCAGCAAGTGGTAATTGGTACGCCTCAGAGACCAGCAGCGTCAAACGCCCTGGTGGTAGGAAGCCCACGCATCCCCAGCACTCACACTGCCTCTCAGAGCCAGCCTTCCGACTCCTCACCTTGGGCTGCCGGGAAGCGCAACAGAAAAGGAGAGAAGAATGGCCAAGGGCCTGCGGCACTTCTCCATGAAGGTCTGCCAGAAGGTTCAGAGGAACGGGACCACTTCCTACAACGAAGTGGGGGACGAGCTGGTCTCGGAGTTCAGTGCTGCCGACAACCACATCTTACCAAACGAGTCAGGTTATGACCAGAACAGCATAAGACGGCGCGTCTACGATGCCGTAAACGTGCTGATGGCCATGGGATCATCTCCAAGGAGAAAAAGGAGATCAAGGGGATTGGTCTGCCCACCAACTCGGCTCAGGAATGTCAGAACTTAGAGGTGGAAAGACAGAGGAGACTTGAAAGAATAAAACAGAAACGGTCTCAACTTCAAAACTTATTCTACAGCAAATTGCCTTCAAGAACCTGGTGCAGAGAAACCGGCACTCAGAGCAGCAGGCCAGCCAGCCGCTGCCACCCAACTTGGTCATCCACCTGCCCTTCATCATCATCAACACCAGCAAGAAGACCGTCATCGACTGCAGTATCTACAATGACAATTTCGAGTGTCTGTTTAATTTTGACAACACATTTGAAATCCACGATGACACAGAAGCGCTGAAGCAGATGGGCATGGCCTGCGGGCTGGAGTCTGGGAACTGCTCTGCTGAAGACCTTAAAAAGGCCAGAAGTCTGGTCCCAAAGGCTCTGGAGCCGTACGAGACAGAAATGGCTCAGGAAACGTTGGAGGCGTGTTCATCACGACGGCAGGTTCCACGTCTAATGGCACGAGGTTCTCTGCCAGTGACCTGACCAACGGTGCAGCTAGGACGCTGGCCACAAGCCCCGATGGGTCTCAGTACAGCGGCTCCAGGGTGGAGACCCTGGTGTCTTAAGTCGGGGAGGACGACGAGGAGGATAATGTCTTCAACGAGAATGAAGAGGACGACCGACGTCCTCCCCACTTCAAATTCAGCTTCAGGAAAACGTTTACGGGAAAGAATTTTTTTTTATTGTGGGTTTTCTGTTTCCTTTTGGCCTACTCCCAAGGAGATATTGGTAAGCTATTGAATTTAGATATGCACCTCTGATAAGCAAGGATTGTTTCCCGTAGGATTAGGACGTGCTGTGGATGTGTGTTTTGATACCAGTGTACAGATGCAGAGTGTTTATTTACTGTTTAGGATTTTGTGTTTTCATTTTCTATTTTTCTTCAAGTGCAGAGTTCATTTTTGCCGCTGAACAGTTTTTGTTGAGTTGCTGAAGCAATTGTATTTCATCCACATTCATGAAAATGAAACGCCCTCCTGTTGTGGATGGTGATCACCTGATGCCGTTTATTTGCGTGAGTTTGGGCGGCGCCCCCGCTGGCAGATGGTGAGACTCTGTGGAGTTTGTTCAGTGGTACCCTGGCCAAGCAAACAGCAGAATTCGACTTTCTAAACAGCCCCAAGCAAAACAGCAGAATTCAGCTTTCTAAACAATAAACACCATCAACCTTATTGACTTTATTGTCCCTTAAATTATATTGACTGTTGTGATTCCATCAAGTTTATACACTCTTTTCTCTCCCTATTTTGCAGCAACAAATTGCAAAGTGCTTTTGTTTCTTTGTTTTTGTTTGCTTAAAGCTTATTGCCACGCTGGTGCGGCTATGGAGGCTATCTGGAAGGCTTGGAATGGTTTATTGCTTATGGTAAAATTTGCCTGATTTCTTGCAGGCGGCGTTTGGAAACATTTTATTATATAGTTGTTTACATACTTGTAATTCTATCATTTAAAGACATGTACTGAAACAAATGTATTTATTTAATAAGTATCTTCCTGTAATCTATTACAAAATTGAAATTAAATATAGAGAATGTTTTAGCAATTTTTTAGCTCAAAATTTGTCAATCATTTTTAATAGTTCTTTTTTTATAAAAAGAAAAAGGAATTTAAGGACAGGCAGTAGTCTCTTTTAAAATTTATTCATAAAACTCATTAACTGCACAGTTGCTATTAGCTGCCTGTTCTAAAATGATAGTCTTTTTATTGAAACACAAACTTTTCTGTAATATTTTGTGGAATATAAAGAGACTTTAATTGTTTGACTAGTTTAACTTGGCACTGGTTAGTTTTTATTAATAAAACGTGCATGGGCATTTAAAAAACAAACAAAAAACAAACAAAAAACCCCCCTGCTTTTGTAGCTATTCAGTCATACCATCAGCATATAATGGCACTTTATCGCTTTCTAATTAATCTATATCACTGTTAACTGTCTTTTCTTTCTCATGTTGTTTCAAGACTCTGTAATAAAAATGGTGGTAGACAACAGTCTTTGTTCCTGAGGTAAATGGAAAGTTTTTGGTACAGTGTCACCTTTGAGCATAATCTTGAGGATATTGAGCTAAAGATATTATTTTTATTGTAACAATGCCAGCAACACAAACACTGATATTGGTGTCTACTCTGTAGTATTGTGTGCCAGGCACTGTTCTAGGCTCTTTCTATATATGTAACTTCATACACTCCTCACATGAAACCATTATTTCCATGCTACAGGGGGGTCATGGGGCACAAGGAGGTTGGTAACTGACCAAATCACTAACAGAAAGAGGACATGAATCCAGGCATCTGGCTCCAAAGACCAGATGCTTCTAAAGAACATGAGTTTGTCCATGTTACAAAGCGTATTTTATTAGAATTGATCAAACTAACTGGAGCAAATAAGATTTTCACATCTATTAAAATGACCATGAGACTTTTCTTCCTTAGTCTAATAGTGACTTCTAATAGATTGCTCCCTACTGAGGCTTCATTCTCTCATTCACAGCATAAGCTTCATTGGGTCCATAGAACGTTCTTTTATTTGTTATTGATTTTCTTTAGTTTGTAGTTTAAGATTTTTTTTTTTTTTGTATACATAAGAGTGACTGGTTTAGTTTCTAGTCTTTCTGGTTATGTGATTTCTTTTAAAAGAGTTTCTTCTTTATTATAATTTGTTTATTTTGAGAAATCTACAAAGTGGAGAAAACTGCAAAAAAGTAGTACAACCCCTAGAATTGGAAAGTTGTTAACATCTTGGTATATTTGCTTCAAGGCTTGTTTTGTTTTTCCTAAAACATATGAAAATTTCAAGATAAAAAAATAAATTCCCCTTAATTCTACTTCTAGATATATACCCAGAAGAATTAAAAGCAGGGGCTCAAACAAATATTTGCACAACATGCTTATGGCAGCATTACTCACAGGAACCAAAAGGTGGAAGCAACTCAGGTGTCCACTGATGGATGAATGGATACATGAAATGTGGCATAGTGATACCATGGAATATTATTTAGCCTTAAAAAGGAAGCAAATTCTTTTCTTTTTTTCTTTTTTCTTTCTTTTTTTTTTTTTTAAAGACAGAGTCTCACTCTGTCTTCCAGGCTGGAGTGCAGTGGTGCGATCTCTGCTCACTGCAAGCTCCGCCTCCCAGGTTCACGCCATTCTCCTGCCTCAGCCTCCCGAGTAGCTGGGACTACAGGCACCCGCCACCTCACCCAGCTAATTTTTTGTATTTTTAGTAGAGATGGGGTTTCACCATGTTAGCCAAGATGGTCTCGATCTCCTGACCTCGTGATCCGCCCGCCTCGGCCTCCCAAAGTGCTGGGATTAAAATTCTGACACGTGCTACAACATGGATGAACAATGAAAACATTATGCTATGTGAAGTAAGCCAATCAGGAAAAAATAAATATTTATAATTTCACTCATATAAGCTACCCAGACTGGTCAAATTCACAGAGACGTAAAGAATGAAGGTTGCCAGGGAGTGAGGGAGAGTGAAATGGGAAGTTAGCACTTAATATGCACAGAGTTTCAGTTTTGCCAGATGAAAGCATTCTGGAGATGGATGGTGGTTGCACAACAACATACAGGTACTAAATGTCACTGAACTGTGTGTGTAGAAGTGGTTAAGATGGCAACATTTATGTGTATTTTATCACAGTTAAGTAAAAAAGAAGTCCCCCTTATTTTACATTCTCAGTGTCATTCTTGTCTCAGGTGTCCAGAGGGAATCATTGTCATGAATTGATTATAATATCTTCCAGTCTATCTTTTATGGTTTTACAAACATACATATGAATCTATGAAAGGTTTACAGCATTCTTTTGTGTTTCCTAAAATTTCCATTGAAAGTAATATGCTGCATGGAACATTCAACAATTGGACTTTTATCACTACATTTTATTTATGTATTTCTTTATTGTTATTTAAATGCAGTTCAATTCTTTTTGCTGTTTCAAACAATCCCATAGTGAGTGTGTCAGTTTACAGAATATGTGCCCAAGATTATCCAAAGTGTAGACCTGGAACTGAATGACTGGGTCACAGCATGAATGTTTTCAGTGATCCTAGATAATGTCAATTTGCTCTGAAAGTTATTATTCAAATTTAAATACCAGCCAGCAGAGGATGAGAGTACCCGTTTCCCCCTAGCTTCAGCAAGATCAGTTTTGACATTTAAAATTTAGTTTTTGCCAACCTGCTAGGTGTGAAACGTTATCTCCTTGTTAAATTCCCCTTTCCTTGAGTACTGGTGAGCTTGAAAATCTTTTCACATGTTTATGAACCACTGGTTTTCTCATCTCAGAATCACCTGGTCATTGTCTTGCTTTTTTTTTTTGACATGAAGTCTCATTCTGTCGCCCTGGCTGGAGTGCAGTGGCAAGATCTTGGCTCACTGCAACCTCTGCCTCTCTGGTACAAGAGATTCTCCTGCCTTAGCCTCCCGAGTAACTGCTAATTTTTGTATTTTTAGTAAAGATGGGGTTTCGCCTTGTTGGCCTGATTGGTCTCAAACTCCTGACCTCAGATGATCTGCCCACCTCGGCCTCCCAAAGTGGTTTTTTTCTTTATTGATTTGAAATGTATTAGATATTTTGGAAATTAATTATTTGTCCCTACAGATATCGCAAATATATTTTCTAGTCTTTTCATTTAACTTTGTTTTTTTATCATACCAAAGATTTTAATTTTGATGTAGTCAGATGTAAAAATATTTTTCATTATGATCTATGCTTGTTATCTTTAAGAAATTATCCCCTACCCTTGGCCCATAAAAATATTATCAGATACATTCTTCTAATTGATTTCAATTTTTTTTTCTAAGGTAGATTTTAATCAATATGAAATTTGGGGACCTTATGATTTCTTCTGCAAGTGTGGAAATTTGAAATTAATAGGATGAATTAAATTTTTCTTTATTGGTTAAGAAGTAGTGGTATTGGATAGAGATTAAGAGTGTTCTAAATATTTGGATAGGCTTATCAACAAATCCATAAGGAGCACTGAGAAATTACAATGACATATCCTCACTTCCTTTTTGCTTTTAGCTCTGCCTGTTTGGGGGGTATGTGAGCGTGTGCTATGTGATCCTCATGCGTACACCCACACAAGCATGTACACGTGCACACACACACACAGATGTGTAAAGAATATCTATTCTTGACATTTGTAAATTCTTCACCATACAACTATATGTAATATTGCCACATACCTTACACTTTTCCTTTCTGCTTAGTTGCTAGATTCTCATTCTCCTTCCTAATGATCTGTTTTGTGATTCAGATAATATTAAAAGGTTGACCAGGAGCTTGTCTGTTTTGTTTTCCTCTCAAAGTTCTAGTTTTTAGTAACACTACTATTACCACTACTCTTACAGCAACAGCCACGACCACTTCTGCCTCTCAAGATTTAGTGAGCCCTTATCCATTATTCACCAGACACTGTGCTGTGAGCTTTACCAGGCATTTACTTTCATTTAATTTTTACAACAATCTTATATATAAAGTTGTTATATTTTACAGATGGGAAACATGAGAAAGTAGGGCACAGAGAAATGAACTAAATGTTCCAAGGTTGCAGAGCTGTGTATGTTGAAATCGAGCTGCAAACCCAGGTTCACGTGACCTAAGATAAAGGGCTTGTAGTCCCTACATTCCACTGCCGCCTTCTTTTTTTCCCCTTCTCATTCCATTATTTCTCTTGTGTCCATTTTTTGCCAGTATTATTTCATTTCTTCTATTTTTCTCCTGATGGGATTTGTTTTCCGTTCATTCTCACTTCTTGCTTTCATTGCCTCACTCTCTTGCTGTCGTGTTTTACACACAGTAGTGTGTAGGATGTTATTTTTAGTTTCTATATATTTGAGTTTTTTCTCTTTTTAACATATAATGTGAATGTTTAACTCATTGCATTTTGATCTGAAAATATTATGCATAAAAATTCTGCCATAAGGTATTCATCAATGTTTTCTTTACGATTTAGCATATGATCATTTGTTTTTGCTTACAGACCGAGTACATATACTTTAAAAGAAAAAGTAATCCATATTTTTGCACTACAAGATTTGAAATAAGTCTATTAGATGTACTGTTTTTATTGTGTCGTCCATTTTTTTCTAGGTCCTCATTTACTTTCTAAATACTTGGGTCTGTAATAGGCTGATAACGGTAAATTATATTCTTACACCCAAGCATGTTTTTGTTTGATTTCTTATGTATTTTTACAGTTTTTGCCTTATACACTTGCAAGTCTTACGTAAAGTTTTTACTTTTAAGCACCATGGTGTCCAGAATTAATCCTGCTGTTCTTTGATTTAAATTCAGCAGGCATATTTGGGCCCAATAATTCATTTTTAAACTTTTATTACCTTTCTGCCACTGAAGCAGAAGCAGATCTTATGGACAACTTAACACTGACTTTTAAAAATTCTAATCTTTACATAGCTTGAGACAGGCCACTTATATCCATTTTCATTACCACCATGCTGTCACTTCATTTTATGTCTTCTTGTCCTCTGTTGTCTTTTTTGATTTTTGATGTATAGTTCAATAAATGACTATGCTATACTTTGTTTTCTGTCTAAAGATTTTTTTTTTTCGAGACTGAGTTTTGTTCTGTTGCCCAGGCTGGAGTGCAGTGCGCAATCTTGGCTCACTTCAACCTCTACCTCCCGGGTTCAAGTGATTCTCCTGCCTCAACCTTCTGAGTAGCTGGGACTACAGGCATGCGCCACCACGCCCAGCTAATTTTTGTATTTTTATTAGAGACAGGGTTTCACCATGTTGGCAAGGATGGTCTTGATCTCCTGACCTTGTAATCTGCCTGCGTCGGCCTCCCAAAGTGCTGGAATTACAGGTGTGAGCCACTGCGCCCGGCCTAAAGATGTGTTTGTAAGAAGTTACTCTAATTTTAAAATAAAAATATTTATGATCAATTTACAAGACACTCTACTAACATTCATAAAGCTATAATCCTCATTTTTAAACTTTCCAGACAAAGGCAACTTTTAACCCTCCTTCTTAACTGCTGAGAAATATTAGAGGTTTTGCTACTTTTCCTTCTTCCTTCTTTCCCCTCCCATTCTTCATTGATACAATTTGATTTTCCATCCCACTTTATCTTTTCTCATCATTTTTTAGTTCTAATTATTTGTAGCTTGTTTTGGAGCCACAACCTGAATTAATAAAATTAATTCTCAACAGTTAATTCTATTTTCTACTGTTCTATTATTACCTTATCCTTGACATTCTTCTTGGCATTGATGACTTTTTAAAGTGAGCAGATGGTCATATAGGCATCCCCAGGTGTTTTTCCATTTCCAATTTCCCCTTTTCCTCTTTATTTTTGAGAGTGTTCACCACAGAGTGGGTTCCTATGAGGTTTATCACCTGAGGGTAGATGGTTGTAAAGTGAAATACTGTAGACCTCACTAAGAAGTAACTGTGCACCCACAGCACTCTCAGAGAACATCCTAATTCTTAAAGTATTGTAAAAGCATCAGTCCATTTTCTTCTATGATTGCTTTTACATTTGGTAGAGAAAAAATGAAGAAAGAAATGATGACCTCTATTCAGCACTGTTACAGACTGGATCATGTCTTCTTAAAATTCACAGGCTGAATCACTAACCCCCAATGTAACCGTATTTGGGATAGGGCCTTAAAGATGTAATAGAGGTGCAGTGAGGTCCTAAGAGTGGGCCCTAATCCAGCATGACTGCTGTCCACATAAGAAGAGGAAGAGACACCAGGAGTGTGTGTGGACTGAGAAAGACCCACAGCAAGAAGGGCATCATCTATTAAGCCAGGAAGAGAGGCTCACCAGAAACCACCCTGCTGTCACCTTGATCTTGGCCTTCCAACCTCCGAACCAGGAGAAAATAAATTTCTATTGCTTAAGCCACCCAGTAAGTGATATTTTGTCATGGCAGCCCTAGAAAATGAATTCAAGCACTTAGTCTGTGCCAAAAGCTGTACAAAATGTTTAATCCCTGACAACAACCCTATGTGGCATTTTTACTGTAGTGTCGTGAATGAGGAAATTGAACCTTGAAGTGACTTGCTCAGGTCAACAGCTTGTAATTGATGAAGCTAGAATTGAAACCAAAATCTTTCTGATTCCAGATCACATTCTTTTCCTTCACTGTCACTGCCTCCTAGTAAATTCAGATTCTAGTTCCTTTGAGTGGAATCTGGTCTTGCTTCTTTGCAAAGTGTGAAACGTTCTTTCAGTTGTTCACGCTGTTGCTCACATCAGTTGGCATCAACCCTGGAAATCCACTCACTCTGAGCATCCAGGGAGCATGAACTCCACCCCCGTGCCTCTGTGAGGATATTTCCTTTCCCTCCCTCTAGGTCTAGTTGCTGCTAGCTTTCTTCAGATCTCAATTTTTGTTCCATCTGTGCAATGGAGTCATTCCTGATTCCCATTATTCTAATATTATACTCACAACCCTTTGTGTTCCCTTTCTTCCTTCTCTTTCCTTCCTTCCTTCCTTCCTTCCTTCCTTCCTTCCTTCCTTCCTTCCTTTCACAAGTGGATAATTGTGGGTTCATTTATGTAATTATTTTAATACTTCCCCCCTCCACTGATCTGTAAACTCCATGGGAGTATGCACTCTGTTTTCCTCATCACTGGGAACGCACAGCCTGACCTGCAGCAGGCATGCATAGACATCTGTAGAATAGAGGAGCAAGGGAATGAATGACTCTAAGGAACCTGCTTCTCCCATCCAGCCTTACTTGGAAGATATGCCCCAATCTCGCTGTAGGAAGGGGCCTCCTGAATTACCCAGAGACAGATCTCTAAGTGTTGCACCTAGAAGGTGGAAGACAAGTACCAAACCTGGAGTCCTGGGCCTCAACTTGAGACATAACACTCTCTCTTCCCAGCTGGGTGAGAAACTTAAATTCTCTGGCCCTCAGTCTTCCCATGTAGAAAAGAAATGAGTTGGACCAGGTGTTCCTTATTGTTCTAGAGGTCCACACATTCTGTGATTCTGTGCCATCACTGGGCACAGCCCCTCCTGTTACAATGGGGGATTGGGAATTCTAAGAGGACTCATCCCATCTTCAGATAGTTACAGAACACAGATGGTAGACTGGGACCTCTGGGTTCCTCAGAGCACATGGGGCCACTGGAGCAGTAGCTGGGCTTCAGTGAGTCAGAAGTCCAGGGAAGGAGGAGCCTGAAGTCTGGGTCAAATCTGTAGGCAAGAGCAGGATGGTGCAACCCACCCTTTGATGTTTATTGAGCCACAGGCTTTCTTTTCTTCATCATCACCTCCCCTGTCCAGGCCAAGTGTGTCCCTGGGCTTCAAAGACTATCCTGCTGTGACTTAGCACGCCTACCACCTTGAAGCATTGGCAAGAGCATGGAGACAGAGGTGTGGCTTCTACAAAATTATGTTACTCAGGAAGGGAAGCTTCGTAAATTCTGAAATCTCTGCAAACATGGGATAATTAGGTCGTACAATGGCTAATGAATTTAATGCAGATAATTGCAATTTAATGCACATTGACAAAACAATTTAAAGTCCTGATACACATCAATGACTTCTGATTCCTTGGGAATACTTCCGAGATGAAGAGGTCTGCTCCGTGCTTTAATACAAAAGGTATTTTATGTCTCAGAGCAAGGGAGTGCAGGGTGGGGTCCTTTAAGGCATCTGCTTGCCAAGAGTGAGTTCACATCCTCCTCTTGCCCTTGCTTTTGCCAAATGCACAAACAAGGCCATTGGTTGATAATGAGCAAGAGATAATTCACTGGAATGAAGGCTCCACAAATCGAAAAGACATATGTTCTAATGCAGTATACACTTAACTTTGGAGACCAGCTTTAAGATACAGCTTGCTAGTTTGTAAAGTCAAAGTTAATCTTAAAGGGAACAGGAGCCCAGGTCTTAGAGCCTATAGAGCAGTAATTTGAAACCCTTTACAGACCATAAGAGACAAAAAGAGGAATGTGAGGCCCCTAGGGCCCCTGTTTCTAAAATCAGGGCTAACTCTTTGGAAATGCAACAACAATGTGTTATGGGGGTCCCAAGGCCAAGTCACACTTTCCACCAGAATGGAACTTACCTGAGTGGGTCCTGACTTACCTCTAAGCTACTTAACCAGTCACTGAATATCTAGTAGAAGCAATGCACAGAGCAGACCGGTAAGAGGATTTAAGCTAGAGGTCTGTGTTGTTTGACCTGTGCAGGGAAACTTTAAGTGAGAATCCCGTTTTCTCTTTCTTTCTCTTTCTTTCTTTCTTTCTTTCTTTCTTTCTTTCTTTCTTTCTTTCTTTCTTTCTTTCTTTCTTTCTTTCTTTCTTTCTTTCTCTCTCTCTTTCCTTCCTTCCTTCCTTCCTTCCTTCTTTTCTTTCTTTCTTTCTTTCTTTCTTTCTTTCTTTCTTTCTTTCTTTCTTTCTTTCTTTCTTTCTTTCTTTCTTTCTTTCCTCTCTCTCTTTCTTTCTTTCTTTCCTCTCTCTCTCTTTCTTTCTTTTCTTTCTTTCTTTCTCTTTCTTTCTTTCTTTCTTTTTCTTTCTTTCTTTCTTTCTTTCTTTCCTTCCTTCTTTCCTTTCTTTCTTTCTTTTTCTTTCTTTCTTTCTTTCTTTCTTTCTTTCTTTCTTTCTTTCCTCTCTCTCTCTTTCTTTCTTTTTCTTTCTTTCCTCTCTCTCTCTCTTTCTTTCTTTTCTT
Source organism: Chlorocebus sabaeus (assembly GCF_047675955.1). Classification (NCBI taxonomy): domain Eukaryota; kingdom Metazoa; phylum Chordata; class Mammalia; order Primates; family Cercopithecidae; genus Chlorocebus; species Chlorocebus sabaeus. The sequence goes on along the minus strand of NC_132929.1, from coordinate 55,706,080 downwards.
TTCTTTCTTTCTTTCTTTCCCCCTCTCTCTTTCTCTCTTTCCTTCTTTCTTTCTGTCTTTCTTTCTTTCTTTCTCTCTCTCTTTCTTCTTTCTTTCTTCCTTTCTTTCCTTTCCCTTCCTTCCTTCCTTCCTTCTTTCTTTTCTTTTCTTTTCTTTTCTTTTTTCTTTTCTTTTCTTTTTTATTTTCTTTTCTTTCTGACAGAGTTTCACTCTTGTCACCCAGGCTGGAGTGCAATGGCATGATCTCAGCTCACTGTAACCTCCACATCCAAATGATTCTCTGGCCTCAGTGTCCTGATCAGCTGGGATTACAGGCGCACGCCACCACCCCACCTACTTTTGTATTTTTAGTAGAGACGGGGTTTCACCATGTTGGCCAGGCTGATGTCTGGCACCTGACCTCAGGTGATCCGCCTGCCGCGGCTTCCCAAAGTGCTGGGATTACAGGTGTGAGCTACTGCGCCCAGCAGAGAATCACATTTTCTAGATTCTTTTGAACAATCACAGGGTCTAACCACAATGGACCTGTGTTCTTACATGCCAGTAATTATGCGGGCCTAAGGAGCTGCTCTCTTTAGATGGGCAGGTGTTCTCCTGATCTCTGCATCCCAGACTCTAGGTTGTCTTCTTTCATTTAGGCCACCTTCTTGGTCCCAGCAGGCATTTGGATTTGAGTTCTCTAGTCCACCTGTGCAGGCACTGAGCTGGAAGTGAGATCTAAAGATGAAATCTGATGAAGTATGTTGGATACAAATAGTCTCATTTACGCAACAATCTGTAAGCATCTATTCTGTGCCAGGCTGTGTGCTGGTGCTGAGAATATGAAGATGGAAAGTCCTCATTGAATGTTCTTTTTTTTTTTTTTTTTTTTTTTTTTGAGACGGAGTCTTGCTCTGTAGCCCGGGCTGGACTGCAGTGGCCGGATCTCAGCTCACTGCAAGCTCTGCCTCCTGGGTTTACGCCATTCTCCTGCCTCAGCCTCCGGAGTAGCTGGGACTACAGGCGCCCGCCACCTCGCCCGGCTAGTTTTTTGTGTTTTTTTTTTTAGTAGAGACGGGGTTTCACCGTGTTAGCCAGGATGGTCTCGATCTCCTGACCTCGTGATCCGCCCGTCTCGGCCTCCCAAAGTGCTGGGATTACAGGCTTGAGCCACCGCGCCCGGCCAAGAGCTTACCATCTCTAGGGGGAGACAGACATGTACATAGATGGACTGAAATACAAAGTGATTGCTATAGTTACCCAGAGAACATGGATATGAAATGTTAAACCTTAGTGTCCTGACCACTCTAGTCTGAAGAATGGTTAATGGTGTTCTATAGGTAGGCCTTGGGCTGAGCAATTGGGAATCAATGTTAGTGCCGACTGTAAGTAAGAAATGACTTTTCCTACTAAGGGGCTGAAAGAGCCTTCTCATTGGTTTAGCAGGCTAGAAAAAAAAAAAAACAAAACAAAAACAGCTGCAAAAGTTTGCCTGGTCGTAGAGAATGCGTGCTGCAGCATTATGTAGCTGTTTTAGCACTTTTTAAAGAAAGAATGCGAGATACTGTTTGCATTTGGAGCAAAGCGTGAATACAGACTAAGGCTTAAGTATCACGTTTCTTCATGCTTTTAAAACTCTTTGAGCTGTTATAAGAGATAATTTTGTTAATGTTACTATGGTACGTGATAGCCAATGGTGAGGGAATGGAAGTCTCTCTAGAAGAGACTGAGGAAAGGCTGGGAACCAAGGTTTTTGAGAAGTCTGCCCCTATTTATGTTTAGTAAGTGTCAAGAGGTAGCCTGAGCCTAGTTAGAGTTAACCCGTCTTTGGATAAAGAAGTCTTATTACTGAAATACTGGATTTTTAATACACTAGTTCACTATTTGGTATTCTGTATACCCCTTCAAGCAGTTTTTTCCCACTCACAACAAACTATACTTTACACAATTCTGGATGCTAAAACTTAGGGATTTTCTCTTTACATAAATTTTGGCTCCATTCTTTCTGGAACAATCTAATTGATCAAAACTGGGAGTTCTCAAGTGAATGCAAAAGGAGCAGGCCATAGCTTTATTTATTAGAGAGACTGTCAGAAACTTGAGATCTTTTGGCTTATGATAATACCATTTATTTTTGCATTGCTTCACCGTTTGCCACGTGTTTTTACATCATCTCATTTGATCCTAAACAGCTTGACAGAGCAACTGCTATCGAAATATTACACATGGGAAGAATGAGCCTCAGGGAAGTTAAATGACTTGACCAAGATCTGCTCATAGTCACAAGTATTTTTTTTTCAGAGGTTGTAATGTCTCATATTTAGTCCTTTGCCATCTATGTTGATTTGCTTTTGTCTATTTCCTCATTATTGAAGTATATACTTTAAATATATACATTAAAGTATCAAAATATCATAGAGAAACATTTGAACTATATTCAGGAAATATGTTTAAAGATATTTATATATTGCCATACAAAACTTAACATTTAAAACCGATAATATCTGTAATGACATCAGAATGAAAGAAAAAAAAGTTGTACAGTATATATTCCTTTGTTTGAATCCCAATCTTTTTCATAGGTAATGACAGATGCCTTATTGTGAAGCTTATTTATAATAGTAGTAAACCTAACTGGATTTGGATGAAGAAGTCTTAATACTGGAAAAAAAAATCAGAGTTCTAGGGCAAGAATCAGAAGCACGAGTGCAGGTGAGATCGCATGGGAGCAGCACACCGCGGGGCTCACAAGAGAATCAGACTGGCCCGGCCTAGGGACGTCTCTGGCTAAGCTAACTCTGGGGTCCCACCGTAATCCAAGTCAGACTGAGCATTTGATCTCTGTAAGCCATGGGAATAGCAGCATAATGCTACAGCTCGCACCCTTAACAGACCATCCTTAGCAGCTTTGTTCCTTGGTTTTAATATCTATGCTATGCCTATTTTTTTGTAGGATGTTCACACATTTTGTTGTCTTCTTCATTAAGTGCTGACTGTCAAGTATGACCCAAATGGTGTTGTGAATAGATGGCTTGCATGAACATACACTTAGAATTAAGATTGTGGTACCTGGTGGAAAAAGAAAACAACAGTTAAGGCTTGCCATTGCAAGATCCTATCATGTTGCCATTTGCTTCCATTTGTATCTGGGCAGGTTACATGGTGTGCCACGATGGAACTATGGGTGAAGTGTGTGAGAGCCCAGAGGAAAGAATAGCTGAATTTTCCTGGGAGAGTCAGGGTGGGTCTCACCCAGGAAGGAACCCTGGGGCCAACACTTGAAGGAGAAAAAAATCTGTGGGATAGATAAATCCTACTGGGACAGGTGAAGGAGCGGGGTAGGCTTTGAATTTGGCCTTGAAGGGTGTAAACCCTTTGACCAAGCAAAAATGAGGAGAAAAGGACATCCCAGTAGGGAGGAAAAGCATGCAAAAGTTGGAGTAGGCGCGAAATAGTGGAGGTTTATAGGAAATCAGCACTAAGGCCCAGAATAGCAGATTAATGCCAGGCCAGTGCCACGGAAAATCAGAAGGTGTTCATTGATGAGTATGGTGCTATGAAATGAGTGATTTGATGAACAGAACTCTGTCTTGAAACATATGCTCATCAGTGGAGTTCAAGGTGAGTTTATGGAGGAGAAACTGGCAACAGTGATCTTTAGCTACCTCCTTCCTCTCTGAGGTTCAGCTCTATAATTTCAGAAACACAGGAATTTGGTGGCAGGATCATTGTCAAGATTGTAAAAAATGGGTATAATGCACACTGTAAGGTGCCCAGCACCTGGCATACAGTAGCTGCTCAGCAAATAGCCTCTCCCTCTCCTCTCTGTTCCCATGAGCTGCATGTCAAGCTGGATCCTGGCTGTCTCAGCTGCCAGGTTAGGCAGGGCCACAGGCAGCCTTCATTTTAGCTGCTAAAAGGTAGTGATGGACTGAGGTGCCAATAATTTTTTTTAACGCTAAAGAGTACATGTGTAAGAATGATCCTTCTCACATTCTGACACCTTGATAACATCTCATTTATTTATAGCTTTAGCTAATTAACACCAAATGTCAGCGTGCCTACAACTAAAATATTCTATTATTTCAGTGTCTCTTTTCAGATTACTATGCTGTGTGGATAATTCTTCATTTGTGGGCAAGATAAAAATGAAACTTTACAAGAAGATCCTTAGGGAGCCTGACTGGTAGCTGGGATTATGGCACTCTCCATTTCTCATCTCTGGCCGTGGTGAAATTAGCTGTGCTCTGTTATTCTTGGCTTCATGATCTTAAAAAAGTCACGTAAGCCCTGTGAGCTTCTAGATCTTTAAAGGATAATTTTCTCCCCTTCTGTAAGAGAGTTGTGAAGATAAAGAAAGAATGTTTGTGAAAGGTTGGGTAAATGTAGAATCACATGAAAGCTTATGCATAGCTGATATAGTCAATTTTTCATAAATTATTTTCAGAAAGTTATGGCAATTTTCACTAGAGACACAGGAAGCTCTTAGACTGCTTCTTCATCAGAGTAAAGAAATAGCTATTAAATGGGTTTTAAAAAACTAACTAAAAAGAGTGAAATTAGTTGATTTCTTGATCCATTGAATTGATTGAGTCACCCTTCAAGGCCAGAATAGACAACAATTTTTTTTCACAAATATTTGCTTCAAAAAGTGGGTGGTGGCCAAAGTGGGCAGAGGTTGGGGCTGCTGCTGCTTTTTCCTGTGGCCTGTGCAGAGCCCACATAGGGTCAATGGAAAAGCCAGCTCCAGGGTGATGTAGGAGGCAGAGGCAATCTTACGTTTGTGATCGCTCCTCTGCCCAGCTCCAGAAAGTTCACAGGCACCTCGTCCTTAGCCATTCCCCACTACCACACATTATTTCCAGAACTTTGATGGGAAGCAAAAGAAGTGACATCATGCCCTCCTGAGGGTGTGGCCTCCTCCTAAATACTCCAATGTGAATACCCCCTACTCCCAAACTTTAATTTCCTCTTTTGACGTTTCTCGGTCTCAGCATGGATTGGTTTTGGTGTGGGAGGATGGGGAAAAGTCTCTTACTGGCTTTCCTCAGGCCTGCTTCCCTTATCAGTACAGCCACACCGTGCCTGCTATGGACTGACTCTTGGTGTCCCCGCAAAATTCATTTGTTGAAATCCTAACCTACAAGGTGAAGGTATTAGAAGGCGGGGCCTTCCGTAAGTGATTACATTATGAGGGGGAACCCTCACGAGTGGGATTAGTGCCCCTATAAAAGAGGCCTCAGAGAGCTCACCCCTTTCGCCATGTGAGGACACGGCTAGAAGGCACCATCCATGGACCAGGAAGGCGCACTGTCATCAGACACCTAATCTGTTGGTGCCTTAGTCTTAGACTTCCCACCCCGCAACTGTGAGACATCAGCATGTGCTGTTTAAGCCATCCAGTCCATGGTATATTTGTTATAGCAGCCCAAGCAGACTAAGGCAGGGCCCAAGGCTAAACCTCCCACTCGATTTTCAGTATAAATCTGGTTACGAGTTGGGTTCTGTAGGGGCAAACTCTGAAACAGAATTTGAAGTACAAACTCATATTAGGGAGAACACCTATGGAAGGAAGGAGATGAAGCCTGGATGGGAAGGGGGAGAAACTGAATCCCACTGCAGGCTCAGCAATGCCTGGCCAACCCAGCGGGGAGCTGTGGGTGAAGGGGGGTCCATCAGAGTTGTGCCCCACTGGGCAAAAATGACCAGGCCTGTTGACTGTCACCACACCTGGTCCCCAGATGTGGACTGTTCTGGGAAAGACAAGACACGTTCCACAGGTGGGGAAAACCCTGAAGATGCTGGGGGCAGGAGGCTGTCTGCCCGCCATTCTCCCGATGATTGGCAGGCAGCCCTTTTCTGAAGGGGGTCTGGGCAGTGCACCCCCATGTCCACCAGCCTACTCCTTGTGCTTCTCAGGCCCCCTGCTCCATACTCACTTGGGAAGCGGCTTGTCCAGGATTCTGGTGGCCTCTCTTGCTCAGAAACCTAGAAGAGGCAGGTTAGCAAGATAAGATACAGCCCCAGCTTCTGCATTTGGGCTCCAGGCCACAAGTGATATGCAGCTTCCCTTCTCCACTGTACAATCTAGAATGCCCTCTCCTTCACTTACCCTCGCTACTGGTCTTGGTGGCTTTCCTGGTGGTGGAACTGGACCCTCATCCCCAAAGAGTCTGCATCCCTAGTCACATGCTCTCCAGCTGTGGTTGTTGCACTTGTGTGTGTACAAACATAATGATCAAGAGGGACCCAGTGGATCACCTGGATTCCACACTCACTCCTCATGCCCTTATTTTTAATACCAGCCACCTCCTCATGATGATCAGGGTCATCTAACCCACCAACAAGGTGACTTTTCTTCTTGCCTACTGGTCTCTCAACACAAAGAAGCGAAAGTGCCCAGGTAGGAACCACATCATATAATTCAATGGGACTCCTACGGTGTATCCCTGAGAAAGCGTGCACCCTCTGGGGACCAGGACCTCTAACCCTTCAGAGTCCAGAGTTGTAGGGGTGGGATGTACAGAGTCCACTAGTGTGTCATTAAGAGTCAGTGGTAAGTGGGGCCACCCCTGATTTCACACCTTGGTTCCTGGACCCCTGTATTCTTCCTCCTGGGGACACAGCTCGATATAACAACATTTGATTTGTGCATATGTTACACCCTGGAGGACGGTACACTATCCTTGCAGAGTATTGCACTCAACGGGGCTCAGCAGGCCATTCCAGTTCTCTATCAGCTGGCAGCTTTGTGGTCGCAAGGTACATACAACCAGGATGTCTCATAGTCATGGGCCTACTCTCCTGACTTACTTGCAGAACAGAACCTAAAGAAACTCATCAGGTGTCATGCTTCTGTTTCCACAATGGGAGGTGCAAGTTACAATAATTCATTCACTTTGGAGGAAATGTCCCAGCATACCTCTGTCTACTGGGCCTTAAAAATAGTAAGAGCATGGCAGCCCCTGAGTCGTTGTATTGTTCATCTCTAGTCCTCTGGAGTGTATATGTGGTTGGCCTCCTCTTCTTATCTGTCCCAATCAATATAACACCACTGCCGTAATGAGAACCAGGGTGATATTATATAGGATGTCCAGATGGTCCAGGTCTCTTCCAGTTATGTCATGACAGGTTGGGAGAGTTAACATATTTCTGGGACAAAATTGTAAATGGATATTGTTGTCTATTCCATGTGAATGCAAACTATTTATGATCCTCTTTTCTAAGAGGGATAGAAAGAACACATTTGCCAAATAAATGACCACATACCATATACGTGAAGCTGCCTTCATATGTTCTAACAAAGAAACGACAGCTACAGTCAGGGTTATAACTGGGCAGAGCCTGCAGTAGTCTCTAGTCTGCTCTAGGAGCCAAGTGCTTTCTGCAGGGGCTATCCCCTTGAGTGACATGGAGACATGAAAGGGGCCACCTCTGCCTCCTTCACAACCCTAAGGGCAGCAGTTATCTTTGCTATCTTTCCAGGGATGCATTACTATTTTCGATTTACTATCTAAGCTGGAGTGAGGTAATTGCAGAGGATTCCATTTGGCCTTTCCACAAATGACCTTTCCATTTGGCTGTCACTCCACAAGCCACGGACCCAATGGGGCTGTTACATGTACTGCCAAGCATGTCGATCCCAATCATACACTTGGGCACTGGGGAAATGATCACAGTGTGGGTCCATGGATCCTGTGGACCTGCTGTAAGCTGGACCTGGGGCAGGGAACCTCTTATTTCATAACCCCCTTTCCCCCCATTCTAACAGCAGGGCCTTGATAATGTTTTGGGTCTCTGGGTATCAATGTCAACTGTGACTAACAATCCTTGAACTCTCTCGTCCTTCCCCTTCCTTTATACAGCTACCACAGTCAATGTCTATAAATCCTTTTGTGAAAGGACTAGATGATTCTTGGGTGTGTACACTTGCCAGAATGTTGTAAGGTCCTTCCTTTTGGGAACCTAGCTACCTGTTCAGTCAATGAATTTTCAGTCTGAAATCTGACTCAAGTCCAGAAACTAAGCATTTTATTGGGGTAACTTCTGTCAGCCTACTGATCACCTAGTCTCAATTTCTTCATCTGCTATAAGCTGGGCAGTGCCCTTATCAACTGCCCATCTATTAGATCCCTTAGAACTCCACAGTCTATTTTTTTAAATTATTATACTTTAAGTTCTAGGGTACATGTGCACAACATGCAGGTTTGTTACATATGTATACATCTGCCATGTTGGTGTGCTGCACCTATTAACTCATCATTTATATTAGGTGTATCTCCTAATGCTATCCCTCCCCCCTCCCGCCACCCCATGACAGGCCCCGGTGTGTGATGTTCCCCTTCCTGTGTCCAAGTATTCTCATTGTTCAATTCCCATCTATGAGTGAGAACATGCAGTGTTTGGTTTTCTGTTCTTGAGATAGTTCACTGAGAATGATGGTTTCCAGCTGCAACCATGTCCCTACAAAGGACATGAACTCATCCTTTTTTAGCTGCACAGTATTCCATGGTGTATATGTGCCACATTTTCTTAATCCAGTCTGACATTGATGGACATTTGGGTTGGTTCCAAGTCTTTGCTATTGTGAATAGTGCTGCAATAAACATACATGTGCATGTGTCTTTATAGCAGCATGATTTATAATCCTTTGGGTATATACCCAGTAATGGGACGGCTGGGTCAAATGGTATTTCTAGTTCTATATCCTTGAGGAATTGCCACACTGTCTTCCACAATGGTTGAACTAGTTTACGGTCCCACCAACAGTGTAAAAGTGTTCTTATTTCTCCAGCACCTGTTGTTTCCTGACTTTTTAATGATTGCCATTCTAAGTGGTATGAGATGGTATCTCATTGTGGTTTTGATTTGCATTTCTCTGATGGCCAGTGATGATGAGCATTTTTTCATATGTCTGTTGGCTGCATAAATGTCTTCTTTTGAGAAGTGTCTGTTCATATCCTTTGCCCTCTGAGGCCAACATCATCCTGATACCAAAGCCTGGCAGAGACACAACAACAACAAAAAAGAGAATTTTAGACCAATATCCCTGATGAACATCGACGCAGAAATCCTCAATAAAATACTGGCAAACCGAATCCAGCAGCGTGTCAAAAAGCTTATCCACCATGATCAAGTGGGTTTCATCCCTGGGATGCAGAACTCCACAGTCTATTATGACTCATAGTCCCTTAGCTGCCACTCTGTCCCTGCTGGTCATTACAATAATTGCAATTCCTTGGCTTTGGCAGTCTTGCCGCACTTCCTCTATTGTTTCAAGATCTAATCATCCCCATTGCAGTCAGCAAGCCAAGTTCTGTGGCAGCCTCTTCTGCTATCACCTCTGGCCTGCAAATGGACTCGGTAAAGTGGGGCATAATCCTTCTGGATTTGGTAAATGCTGTGTTCAGTGGGTCTTCCTATGCAATCTAATCCTCTGCTTGGTGTTCCAGTCAAATGGGGGCAGAAGGAGAGATAAAATTGTAATGCAGCCTCAAAAAAATGTTGCCAATCTTATGGGGTGCTCTGGAGCAAGTAGTGGCTATTAGAGTTGCATCCATTCGGACCAGAAAGGCCAGGCCTTTGTACCCCCACTCACTTAGTTACCAGGTGAAAGCTTCACAGGAAAGCATGTCTTGGGTCGGGGGGAACTCTGCAGCAGAGGCAGACCCTGAAGGTGCTGATCATGCAGGCTGTGTGCTGACCACTCTCCCTGCAGGTGAGTGGATCCTTCTTGGAAGGGGGAGCTGAGCAGTGCATCTCTGTGTCTCCTAGTCTTTGTCCTTGATGATGTTTCACAAGCCCCCTGGGATGTGCTAATAATGCCTATGCTAGCCATTCCCCTAGAATCATCATTGTGCTAGAAATGTACAGAATGTACAGGGCCTCAAAGGCTTTGGGTTTCAGAGTCACGGTTGGAGAAATTGCAGACATTACAGGACTTTGTGTTCTTGGAGATAAACCTGGAAAACTCTCCCTTTCTCTGGTCTGGCATGAAAACTCAAGCCTTGGGATTGGAGCAGAAACCATAGCGTAAGGACATAGTAAGGGTCAGGAGTTCGGGCAGTGATCTGTGGGCACGATGGAGTCACTGAAGGGTTTGGAAATCTGGAGCAACATGTCTGGAGATGTGTTATGAGAAGGGTTTTTTGGCAGCTTGTGTGGAGGATGGAATCGAGGAGATAGGTATCAGGGGACCAATTAGGACACTGTTGCCATGGTTCATGTGAGAGATGAGCACATGGACTAAGACAGTGATGGGGCGGGTGGAAAAGAGGGAATGATTTGAAAAACATCCAGGTGATAGAATGCCAGGACATGCCTACATGGAATGTCACATGACAGGGAGGGGTGAGTCATGAATTCTCCAGTTGCTGCATCTGGGCACATTATTTTAACAGGGTCATTTCCCAAATCATAACAATGCAGTCAAATTAGAGAGAGGATTTGAAATGTTTCTATTTCAAAGTAATAGGAATCAAAGCAAGGACGATTGGCAAACTGTTGGAATTTTCCTAGGCTGTTTTCATGTCAACTGTGACTAACAATTCTTCTTCCCATCTGCTCTTCTCATCCTGGGATTTCCTGTCCACTAGGCCCCTGCTCTCTTATGTGCCCCCTCTCTGAAGCTTGGGTTTCTCCTACATTCTGGGGTCCACACAGCTGACAGAGGGGGCAGGGGTCAAATACAAACCCCAGGTCTTCTTATGGTCATGTTCAGTCCTAACTCCAGTTGCCTTATTCTTATCTGTCCCACACCACCCTACTCTAGCAATATGACATGACATAGACCCATGGTTCATACCTACTTAGACGTCGCTCCAGGGTTTAGGATTCTGAACAAAAGCCCCTTGGTTTGGGCCCCAAGCTTTAGAGGACCCCACTCTGGCTCTCATCTGGCTGTACCTCTTTCTAAAGGGCAATGAAACTGAGTCCCCTTCCTAGATCATGGTCTAAATATTCAGAGCCTCAGAGTCTGCATCTGGGGACCATGCAGTTCTTCCCTGGTTCTGTCCTCCTGATCTGTGTACCCCTAAGTTTTGGGGGGCATGAACAGGTTACATGTGCAGACAGGGACCTGCACACATGTGTGTGCAAGGCTTATCTCAGTGTGGAAAGAAGCCCAGGACAGGGGTCGAGGAGGGTGAGCATGAGCCCAGGACCTCCATTAGTGTGCTTGTTCTGGACCTTGCAAATGTTAAGGATAGGCATGCCCTAGGGCAGGGCTTCTCCTCTTTGGCAATATTGACATTTGGGGCTGAATAATCCCTTATTGTAAGAGCCTGTCCTGGCATTGTAGAATGATTAGCATCATCCCTGGCCTCTACCCACCAGATGCCAGTAACGCTGCCCACCCCAATCACAACAATTTAAAATGTTTCCAGATATTTTCAAATGTCCTCTGGACTGGGGAGCCAGAGGAGGCAACATAACTACCAGTTGAGAACCACTGCCCTAGAATGATTAGTTGGGTATAGCCGGTTTGACCTAAAATTTCTAGTTCAAAAGACCTTTAGGACTTGAAAAAACAAGTGGATTAAAAAAAAAAAAAGAATCAAAAAAAATTTTTAATGTGTACACAACTTATTAAATATTTCCTTTGGCATATGTAAGCAAGATATAGTAGTGGCAATCATGTGCATTGGTTAGGAATTGCTGTCAGTGCTGTGGGTACTAGGAGCAGTGACCAATTATTCCATCTGGCCTTGGTTCAGGACATCATCTGTCTGTTTGGACCCCTGTGAACCACTGTGTTGTGTTGTGCCTGGTTGCTCCTTCTCAGGTTCCACTCTGGTCCTGTTGTACCCACCACAACATATAGGACCCTTCAGTCTCCTGCTGCATTTCTATCCTAACTTGACTTGAACCTCAATGATTTTTCTCTTCTCAATCATAGACCAGAGTGACCTTGCTTCTCTTTCTCTAAGAATTGCACAAAACCATGGGGTGCCAAAGCCCCTCCCAGATCAGATTGCTGAACCCAGGATTGCCTGAACTGAGCTATTTACTAGGCTGTTTTATCTTAGGAGCTTTTGGGTTCCTGGTGAAAGGCCTAACAGAAAAGCTTTTTCCCTGCACCACATGCCTTTCTATTTAAGATATTTTATGGTCTTTCCTGTGAGCATTCTCATAGCAATGATGGAGCTGGATCAAAGGGGTTACACTTCCCCAAATGGGGACTGCCCCTTTATTGCTTTTTTATCTTTAGGAAATACTTGTAAATGGTGCTTTTCCAGGAGGACCAGAAAGTGGTCCTTCTTCCTTCTGGTCTTCCCGGAAAGAAGCCACTTACAAGAATCTCCTTGTCATGGCTTGTTGTCCCCACCCTGGGATTACTACTGTCCTGAATGGAATCACACACATCTCCCTGGTGGAGCTTCCTCTTGCTCATGATCCCTTGGGCCTGCTCTTCTGAGTTTTGGGTGGTATCACCTCGGGGAAACAATGTCTGTCTTCTTCAGTGGTAACAGTCTCAGGCTCCACCCACTCCCAGCCACCCAGGAACTATCTATGCGACTTGAAAAGTGGACACCTATTCATTCTTTATAAGTTCCGGGAAAGCAGAGACTATGTATGTCCTGCTGTAGACACGACTTTGGTGCCTGGCACACAGCAGGTAGACTCTGATGAGTAAATTTACTATTATGGTGAATCCTTGGAGGTCTTATCTAGAATAATGCCTTAACGAATAATACTGGATAGAATCACTTTGGGTTTTAGGGCCTGCTTCTAGGCTCTTATAATAGAATCTGCAAGATTCAAACCAATTTGGCTGAATTTTGAGACAGTGATGACGTAGTAGGGAAAATACCATTTATTGAACACTTACTGTATGTAGGCTGTATTTGAGGTGCTTTTCATACTCTGCTGGGTTCAATCCTCATAGTAATCCTACAAGCAAGTATTCTCACCTGCATCTTAGAGATGAGACAAAGGAGACTCAGCAAAAGTCAGAAACACAGTCATTGTAACAGTCTAAGAGGCAGAGTTGAGATTTGAACCCAGGACCATCTGAGCAGCCTGTGTGCTTTTCCATCTATACTGCTGATTCCATGACTAAGCAGAGGGAACCACTGGGGGCAGACATGGGGCCCATGATCAGAATGTTCCCCTCTCACATCCAGTGAGGAGGAGGTGTCTGCTGCCTATGGTCCACCATATCCAAGTAAACTGTAGCTGTTCGCTCTATGTAGGTAATGAAGAAGGAGAGAATGCTACAAAACAAACAAAACTGAAATTGATGCCACACTGGTGGGCAAGGCCCACGCCAGCAAGATGTGGAAGAAGGTGAACCCTATGAGTGAGTTGGAGGAAAGCAGGTACAATCAAGCTGCATAGATCCACTCTCCTCGACTACTTGTAATAAAAGATAGAAAGCTGGAATTCTTCGTCGTTTAAAGTGGCTTAGCTGTTCCTTGGTTTAAATATACATAAAAGCAATGCCAGGAAAAGAATGCAAGTAAACAAGGGTATGGCTCCAACCTAGGTCAGCTTGTAGTCCCGTGGACTTCTTGTGCGTTCAAAAACCTTACTCCGACCGGATGCAGTGGCTCACGCCTCTAATCCCAGCACTTTGATCATGAAGCGAGGAGTTCAAGATCAGCCTGGCCAACATGGTGAAATCCTGTTTCTACTGAAAGTACAAAAATTACAGCGCTCCTGTAATCCCAGCTACTTGAGAGGCTGAGGCAGGAGAACCGCTTGAACCTTGCGGGGCGGAGGTTGCAGTGAGCTGAGATGGCGCAGCTGCACTCCAGCCTGGGTGACAGCGAGACTATCTCAAAAAAAAAAAAAAAAAAAAAAAATTCTTCCAAGTCTGTTTAATTTTGTATTATTAAAGGAGATATCGAGTGTAATTAGCATCCCCTCAAAAGCACATCAGCTTTCTCATCCTTGGAGAAAGGTTGTTTAATTAATTTGAACACACTGAAAATCAAGTTGTTAGAAGTACAGGAAAGCAACGCCACAAATGGGAGATCTACCTGGTAGGAACTCCTTCAGTGCAACAGCAAACTTACTCTTGGATAAAACTTACTCTTTGATAAAACTTACCCTTGGATAAAACTTACTCTTTGGTATTCTAAATGAGGAGCCCCAATTTGTGAAGACCGTTTCTGGATGGCCCACGGAGTGCTAGCTCTTTCCACATCCTTTAAATTAGCTGTCTCATTTCAACCTCACAACAGCCCTTGCAGGGAGGCATTATTTTCCCCCTTTCACACAAGATAAAACTGTGACTCAGGAATTTGCTTAAAGACATGGAATTGGTATGCAAAAAAAATCTAGGATCCTACTACAGTCTGTCTAGTTCCAACACCTAGACGATCCCAATCCTCGCTGTATTCAAGAGCTTGCCTCAAATTCAAAGTCTAGAGACCTTAACTGATCATGTGATTGGCATAAATTGCTTAACTTGTTGGGGCCAGCTTCCCCAAAAAGTAAATTGGAATCCTGGTCTCTCCCTTACATGCAAGTTCTGAAAATTAAAAAATGGGGAGATAGATATAGATGCATTTTGAAAAATTATAAGCCTACATTATAAGCATAAAGATGTACTTTCATTTAACAATCAAAGGGAATTACATTTCTCTCCACTCCATCTACGTTTTTAAGTATTGCCAAGGCTTTTCAATGTATCTATATTCTTGCTATTTCATTGACTTGGAAAAATTTCCTCGAAATCTACCTTTCTATCTGGCAAATCTTCTCAGTTTTTTAAGCCTCCATTCTCAGGCACTGTCTCCTTCAGGAAGCCTTCTCTGACTGCCTCTACCATGTGCCTCCCCACCCCTGGCCAGAGTCATAGCACTTGCTACACCGTGTTTTATCTGCCTTTTCACACGTTAACTAGACCTAGAGCTCTCCCAGGGCAGGGGGCATGGCCTAGTCTCTTCTTTCCTGACAAGGAATAAGACATATATTGCAATGCTTCAAGGTCGTCTATGGAACTGATCCACATTGTGTGAAACCCTCAAGTCTGAGTTCCTGAGACAAACTTTAAACCTAAACTCAAGAAACAATTATGCCGCCTCAGGGAAAACCACGTTGAACTGAAATAAGGCCAGTGAAAGCAGCAGCTCAGCTCTGCTCCATTCAGCGAGGTACTCCCACTTAGATCATTTCAGGTAGGGTGAGCCCCCATCCCGGAGGCATTTCTGTGATACAGCACTTTCCATTTTAAAACTTGGACAGTTCCAAGCTTACCATCCCTGAACATTCAGTACCAAAACTTTCAGTGTCAACTGGGACAAGTTGTGCACCCAAAGCCCAGGTCCAAAGACAACCTGGCTGGGAGTCCAACTGTTCTTGCAGTCAGTCTGTCTGCCAAACCAGGACACAGAAAGCCGCAGTCTCACCACTACAGGATGACATGGGCATCAGAAACAGGGGCTGCAGCTGTCAGAGCTGGGGACAGAGACACTGTAGCCTGGAACTCCATTGGTCGTACTTGGAGCGCAGCTCAAGGCAGCTCGCTGAAACATCAGCTCTACGGGGATGATCAGCTCCAGAGCTGCTGGTTCAAGGCTGGGAAGGTTTCTGAGATGCCACTTTGCTCTGGGATTTGACAACAAGAAAAGACCTGTTCTGGGGTTGATGAACTCACAGCAGAGGCTTGGAAATCTCAAAGAGTGGGAAAATTCTGGGTGCAAAAGGAAGAAAGGTAGGCAGAAGTTGGAAGAGGGATTTTGAAATGTAACTTGGATTTGGGGAAGGGATGTCGAGAGGTAAATTCTGAGAAAAGAGCAGTCAAAGGAACTGGGGAGTGGAGGAGAGAATTCTGAGACTGTAACAGGGTTGGAGAGTGGAAAGAGGTATTGTCTAGAGCTTAACTAGAAAAACTGGTAGTCTGTGAAGAACAGAGTCAGGGTTGAAAAAGCGAAGTCAGAATTCCAAGGGAAGCTGTCTGAGGGTCTGGCTCACTCTATTGCCAGCAGAAATATCTCCTTAGACCAGGATCGCTCAACCTCAGCACTACTGGCATTTGGGGTCAGATAATTCTCTGTTTGGGGGAGCTGTCCTGTGTATTAGCAGCATCCATGGCATCTTCCCACTAGGTGCCAATGGAACATCCTCATACCAGTTGTGATGATTGAAAACTTCCCCAGACATGGCAACTCTCTCCCTGGGAGCAAAATCACCCCCAGCTGAGGATCAGTGTCTTTCATTGATCGTGGCCACCCTTACCTTCTCAAACTCTTTGTGAGCTCTGAGTATATCACTTTCCAGCTCTGAGGAGCAGGGCGGGACATGGGCAGCCTCTTGGAAAATGTCTTTCATAAAAGTTAATGATTGGGGCTTTCTGGCTTCTATGCTGTACTGAGGTAATTAGGAAATGGCCTGGTGAGCAAAGCTGCAGTGTTTCCCTGTTGGGAAGATGGTGCCATGCAGATCTGCTTAGATGCTTGCTATTCTGAGAAGGGCTTGGTTCAGCTAAGGCTCTATTTACATCTTCAGGTCCCTGGTGAGGCTTTGCTAGAGAGCAGATTTGCTAGCGGGCTTTGCTAGCGGGCTGTTCTCCTGGAGGTAGCGAGTGTCTCAGAATAAGAGTGGAGACCACACGGGTGGAACAGAGCAGCTGGCTGGCTCGCAGTTGCATTCTACCACAGGGTTAATGAATGCAAGCCTCTTATTCCTTATGGCTCAAGATGGAGAACACTTTGATCATTGTGGGCCTTTGTCCTGATTGTTTTGTTGCATCTTCTTCAGATTATCTTGGTGGGCAAATGCTAGATAATGCAGAACAGAGGACAGGAGGGAGGAACAAGGGGAGCCAAAGACCCCCATAGAGAGGATTTCTTACCCCTCATCAAAATCTATGCTAAAGTCCGCAAGATACACTAGAGCATAAAGGATGAAGCATGTGCCCTGTTGGGAAGATAGGGAATAAGATGGGAGCAGAGGCTCGTAGAGCCCCACCCGTGTCTCCTCAGCTTTTGCCACTGTGGTTCACCACAGCTGGCTTCCCACTGGCAGCATCTGCATTGCTCTGCCTGAGGGTGGCAGGGCCCATGGCAAGCCAAAAGTCCTGGGGAATTAGCATTTGCCTCCAGGAGCCCTTACCTAATGACTGAAGTCAGTTGGGGTATAAATACCTCAGCTCTCTTTCTCCTTTGGTGGCATAACTCTAACAGGAGTAGTCTACACTGACTTCTATGGTTCTTCATTAGCATTACGCTCCAATTACCCACAGTAGTGTTTTGCTTGAGAACACACTATTGGCTGCCTTTTCTTCCCCTTGTTTCAGTTCCTTGCTCTCTTAGTGGCATTTCCTGGAATCACCTCCTGAATTAACTGTCTGTACTCAAACCCTCAATTTAAGATCTGCTTTTGAGGAAAACCAAACAAACACATGGACAGAATGCTATTACATGACACCCTGGTGCTTACTTATTCCATGGATGTGTCATGCACATAGAGGGGTGCACAATGCAAGGTCAAATACATCACTGGCACACAACACATGTTGAACTATCACAGTCATTGGATGGCCATCTTACTGGTCTCATGCAAAATTTGATTTCCTTGAGTTTGATTTTGAGATTGGTTGGCCTGATTTCTTACAGCTAATGTAAATATAGGCTCTAGATTGTAAGGAATTTCTGTAGATCTGTGCATTCTCATTTGGATTGGCCTTATATTTTAAAACAAATTTTAAATGTGTTCATTTCAATTTATACTGGCATACAATTATTGCTGCTGCAGTGAAGATTGACATAATGGAGCTAATACAATCTCTTGTTTTAGGGGTGACACAAACAGAAGGGTTGACTGTGGGCTAAATCTTTATCTAAATCTTTGCTTTTTTGATAAGTGTTTGGATTTATCATCATCATAACCCTTATATTTATCTCTTAGAAAATTGAGATTATTAAAAGCTTTGAGTAACACTTACTAACTCTATTTCTCTTTATTAGTCAAAAAACTCCTATAATGCATCTGTTGCAATGCTCAAAGGTTAAGGTTTTTTAATGATTCAATTTTTAAAATTTTTAAATTTTATTTGTTATATATATTTAAGCTATATAACATCATGTTTTAATGTATGTAATGAAATAATTGCTGTAGTCAATAAAATTAACATATTTATGCCTTTACCTAGTTACTTTGTGTATGTGTGTGGTTAAGAATACCTGAAATCTACTCTTTTGGAAATTTTCCAGGATACGGTACCATGTTATTAGCTCTAGTCACCACACTGTACACTAGATCTCTACTTATTCATAGTACATAACTGTAGCTTTGTACCTTTTGACCAACATCTCCCCAAGTCCTTACTTCTCCTCACCCCTGGTAACCACCTTTCTGTTCTTTGTTTCCATGTATTTGACTTTTTTAGATTCCACATATAAGTGAGATATGCAGTATTTTTTCTTTCTGTATCTGGCTTATTTCACTTAGCATAACATCTTTCACCTTCATCCATGTTGTCACAAATGGCAGAATCACCTTTTTTAAGGCTCCACAATATTGCATTGTGTGTTCCACAGTTCCTTTGTTCATTTATCCCTCGATGGACACAGATTATTTGCCTATCTTGGCTATTGTGAATAATCCTGCAATGGATATAGAAGTGCAGAGATCTCCATGTGGTATTTCTAATTTCCTTTCCTTTGGGTATATACCAAGATAGAGAGATTGCTGAATCATATGATTGTTCTATTTTTAATTTTTTGAGGAACCTCCATACTGCTTTCCATAATGGCTGTACCAATTTACATCGACACCAGCAGTGGACAATTGTTTCCTTTTCTCCACACTTTTCCCAACACATGTTGTCTCTTGTCTCTGATAAGAGTCATCCTAACAAGTGTGAGATGATAATATCTCATTTGATTTTTTTTTTTTTTTTTTTTTTTTTTTTTTTTTTTTTTTGAGATGCAGTCTCACTCTGTCACCTAGGCTGGAGTGCAATGGCATGATCTTGGCTCACTGCAACCTCCGACTCCCAGGTTCAAGCGATTCTCCTCCCTCAGCCTCCTGAGTAGCTGGGGTTACAAAAATACACATAAGGCCATTTTTGTATGTGGTGGACTTTATCAGATGTTGGGAAACAGAAGGGGTTCATGTTACAGCAAAGTAAACAAGTTAAAAATGAGGATAAGTCACTAGAGTGTTTGCAGGAAGAAAAAATGAAGATGCCTTTTCTTCTGGTGACTCCACACTGGGGAGTTTTCATTGGCCACTTTTCTCCCACAATCCTAGTTTCCCATCTCCTGCCATGATGTTCTGCTCTTTCTTAGTTCACTGGATGTTTGTCTCCTTACTCTTGGAATAGGTTAGATTATTGTTTGTCAAGTAATCTGTTTCCCTCTCTGTAGGGAGGTGCCTCTTCCTACAGGAGGTTGGAATATCCCCATTCTGTTGAACGCAGGAGTAGCTGTGTGACATGGTTTGGCCCATGACACGTGGCTGCAGGTGATGTGGGTCACATCTGGGCAAAAGATTGCACAGCCAAGGCATGGGTCATCAACTCTTCCTCCACACCCTGGTGACTGTCAGGGTTCCAGAGAGAAGCAGCTCTGGGAATCTAGGTCCAGAGTGCAGATAGCGGGGAGCTTATGTGCTGAGTGCACTGATTAATTCTAGTAGGATGTCTGGTGTTCTTTTGGATTTTCTTATGTGATTTTTTTCCTTCCATTCTAATTCCTTTATCTTCTTGCTTTAGTGACTATTTAGAAGTGATTTAGAAGCTCCAGGGCAGTGTCGAATAACAATGATGGTAGCAGGCAACTCTAATGCATTCCCAATCTCAGGGGAGAGATCCATTAAGCCTCCTGTAGGCTTTTTGTAGATTCCTTTTATCAGATTAAGAAAGTTCTCTTCTATTCTTAGTTTTCTAAATATTTTAAAACATAAACATAATAAATTTCATCAAATACCTTTTCTGCATATACTGAAATATTATCTTTAATCTATTAAATTTGTCAATTATAATAATTGATTTTTGAATGTCAAATTAACCATGCATTGCTGAAATAAAAAGTATTATTTTTATACGTCACTGGATTTGGACTACCATATTTTCATTTAAGATTTTTGTGTTTATATTCATAAAGATATTGGCTGATATTTGGTCTCTCTTGCAATGTCCTTCTTGGTTTCTTATCCTATTTTTCCAGGCCTTATAAAATAAGTTGGAATTCTTTACACCTGGGCTTGGAATTTTCTTTCTGCAAGTCTTTCATTTTCTTTGGGTCAGGTTTGGTGAGTTGTGTTTTTCTAGAAATTTGTCCATTTCTAATTTTTAAATCTATTGCCATAAGTTCTTCAACTAACTTTTTATAATTTTGTTAATGTTTGTGGGATCTTCTGTGACGGCTCCCTTTTAATTCCT